>NW_027365609.1:0-102325 GCF_046119375.1 Phyllobates terribilis | reverse complement strand
ACATTTCTGGTATATGAATAACATGATGTTTTTCAATGGCAAAAATCAATGAATATTGTAAATGCACAAACAGTAATTTCTCCGCATTGCAAGGTGCAATTCTGAAATTTTTTGCTTTTTCCTGCTCCTCTTAGCATGATAAAGAAGATTCAAAGAGAGTGAGATGCCAGCTCCTTTCATTCAGTCAGTAGCTTCAAACATTTCTGGTATATGAATAACATGATGTTTTTCAATGGCAAAAATCAATGAATATTGTAAATGCACAAACAGTAATTTCTCCGCATTGCAAGGTGCAATTCTGAAATTTTTTGCTTTTTCCTGCTCCTCTTAGCATGATAAAGAAGATTCAAAGAGAGTGAGATGCCAGCTCCTTTCATTCAGTCAGTAGCTTCAACATTTCTGGTATATGAATAACATGATGTTTTTCAATGGCAAAAATCAATGAATATTGTAAATGCACAAACAGTAATTTCTCCGCATTGCAAGGTGCAATTCTGAAATTTTTTGCTTTTTCCTGCTCCTCTTAGCATGATAAAGAAGATTCAAAGAGAGTGAGATGCCAGCTCCTTTCATTCAGTCAGTAGCTTCAATCATTTCTGGTATATGAATAACATGATGTTTTTCAATGGCAAAAATCAATGAATATTGTAAATGCACAAACAGTAATTTATCCGCATTGCAAGGTGCAATTCTGAAATTTTTTGCTTTTTCCTGCTCCTCTTAGCATGATAAAGAAGATTCAAAGAGAGTGAGATGCCAGCTCCTTTCATTCAGTCAGTAGCTTCAACATTTCTGGTATATGAATAACATGATGTTTTTCAATGGCAAAAATCAATGAATATTGTAAATGCACAAACAGTAATTTCTCCGCATTGCAAGGTGCAATTCTGAAATTTTTTGCTTTTTCCTGCTCCTCTTAGCATGATAAAGAAGATTCAAAGAGAGTGAGATGCCAGCTCCTTTCATTCAGTCAGTAGCTTCAAGGTACATTTCTGGTATATGAATAACATGATGTTTTTCAATGGCAAAAATCAATGAATATTGTAAATGCACAAACAGTAATTTCTCCGCATTGCAAGGTGCAATTCTGAAATTTTTTGCTTTTTCCTGCTCCTCTTAGCATGATAAAGAAGATTCAAAGAGAGTGAGATGCCAGCTCCTTTCATTCAGTCAGTAGCTTCAAACATTTCTGGTATATGAATAACATGATGTTTTTCAATGGCAAAAATCAATGAATATTGTAAATGCACAAACAGTAATTTCTCCGCATTGCAAGGTGCAATTCTGAAATTTTTTGCTTTTTCCTGCTCCTCTTAGCATGATAAAGAAGATTCAAAGAGAGTGAGATGCCAGCTCCTTTCATTCAGTCAGTAGCTTCAAACATTTCTGGTATATGAATAACATGATGTTTTTCAATGGCAAAAATCAATGAATATTGTAAATGCACAAACAGTAATTTCTCCGCATTGCAAGGTGCAATTCTGAAATTTTTTGCTTTTTCCTGCTCCTCTTAGCATGATAAAGAAGATTCAAAGAGAGTGAGATGCCAGCTCCTTTCATTCAGTCAGTAGCTTCAATCATTTCTGGTATATGAATAACATGATGTTTTTCAATGGCAAAAATCAATGAATATTGTAAATGCGCAAAGAGTAATTTATCCGCATTGCAAGGTGCAATTCTGAAATTTTTTGCTTTTTCCTGCTCCTCTTAGCATGATAAAGAAGATTCAAAGAGAGTGAGATGCCAGCTCCTTTCATTCAGTCAGTAGCTTCAATCATTTCTGGTATATGAATAACATGATGTTTTTCAATGGCAAAAATCAATGAATATTGTAAATGCACAAACAGTAATTTCTCCGCATTGCAAGGTGCAATTCTGAAATTTTTTGCTTTTTCCTGCTCCTCTTAGCATGATAAAGAAGATTCAAAAGAGTGAGATGCCAGCTCCTTTCATTCAGTCAGTAGCTTCAATCATTTCTGGGACTGTTTTTCAATGGCAAAAATCAATGAATATTGTAAATGCACAAACAGTAATTTCTCCGCATTGCAAGGTGCAATTCTGAAATTTTTTGCTTTTTCCTGCTCCTCTTAGCATGATAAAGAAGATTCAAAGAGAGTGAGATGCCAGCTCCTTTCATTCAGTCAGTAGCTTCAAACATTTCTGGTATATGAATAACATGATGTTTTTCAATGGCAAAAATCAATGAATATTGTAAATGCACAAACAGTAATTTCTCCGCATTGCAAGGTGCAATTCTGAAATTTTTTGCTTTTTCCTGCTCCTCTTAGCATGATAAAGAAGATTCAAAGAGAGTGAGATGCCAGCTCCTTTCATTCAGTCAGTAGCTTCAATCATTTCTGGACGTTTTTCAATGGTAAAAATCAATGAATATTGTAAATGCACAAACAGTAATTTCTCCGCATTGCAAGGTGCAATTCTGAAATTTTTTGCTTTTTCCTGCTCCTCTTAGCATGATAAAGAAGATTCAAAGAGAGTGAGATGCCAGCTCCTTTCATTCAGTCAGTAGCTTCAAACATTTCTGGTATATGAATAACATGATGTTTTTCAATGGCAAAAATCAATGAATATTGTAAATGCACAAACAGTAATTTCTCCGCATTGCAAGGTGCAATTCTGAAATTTTTTGCTTTTTCCTGCTCCTCTTAGCATGATAAAGAAGATTCAAAGAGAGTGAGATGCCAGCTCCTTTCATTCAGTCAGTAGCTTCAAACATTTCTGGTATATGAATAACATGATGTTTTTCAATGGCAAAAATCAATGAATATTGTAAATGCACAAACAGTAATTTCTCCGCATTGCAAGGTGCAATTCTGAAATTTTTTGCTTTTTCCTGCTCCTCTTAGCATGATAAAGAAGATTCAAAGAGAGTGAGATGCCAGCTCCTTTCATTCAGTCAGTAGCTTCAATCATTTCTGGACGTTTTTCAATGGCAAAAATCAATGAATATTGTAAATGCACAAACAGTAATTTCTCCGCATTGCAAGGTGCAATTCTGAAATTTTTTGCTTTTTCCTGCTCCTCTTAGCATGATAAAGAGATTCAAAGAGAGTGAGATGCCAGCTCCTTTCATTCAGTCAGTAGCTTCAAACATTTCTGGTATATGAATAACATGATGTTTTTCAATGGTAAAAATCAATGAATATTGTAAATGCACAAACAGTAATTTCTCCGCATTGCAAGGTGCAATTCTGAAATTTTTTGCTTTTTCCTGCTCCTCTTAGCATGATAAAGAAGATTCAAAGAGAGTGAGATGCCAGCTCCTTTCATTCAGTCAGTAGCTTCAATCATTTCTGGTAATGATAACGTTTTTCAATGGCAAAAATCAATGAATATTGTAAATGCACAAACAGTAATTTCTCCGCATTGCAAGGTGCAATTCTGAAATTTTTTGCTTTTTCCTGCTCCTCTTAGCATGATAAAGAAGATTCAAAGAGAGTGAGATGCCAGCTCCTTTCATTCAGTCAGTAGCTTCAAACATTTCTGGTATATGAATAACATGATGTTTTTCAATGGCAAAAATCAATGAATATTGTAAATGCACAAACAGTAATTTCTCCGCATTGCAAGGTGCAATTCTGAAATTTTTTGCTTTTTCCTGCTCCTCTTAGCATGATAAATAAGATTCAAAGAGAGTGAGATGCCAGCTCCTTTCATTCAGTCAGTAGCTTCAATCATTTCTGGTATATGAATAAGTTTTTCAATGGCAAAAATCAATGAATATTGTAAATGCACAAACAGTAATTTCTCCGCATTGCAAGGTGCAATTCTGAAATTTTTTGCTTTTTCCTGCTCCTCTTAGCATGATAAAGAAGATTCAAAGAGAGTGAGATGCCAGCTCCTTTCATTCAGTCAGTAGCTTCAATCATTTCTGAAAACATGAAGTTTTTCAATGGCAAAAATCAATGAATATTGTAAATGCACAAACAGTAATTTCTCCGCATTGCAAGGTGCAATTCTGAAATTTTTTGCTTTTTCCTGCTCCTCTTAGCATGATAAAGAAGATTCAAAGAGAGTGAGATGCCAGCTCCTTTCATTCAGTCAGTAGCTTCAATCATTTCTGGAAGTTTTTCAATGGCAAAAATTAATGAATATTGTAAATGCACAAACAGTAATTTCTCCGCATTGCAAGGTGCAATTCTGAAATTTTTTGCTTTTTCCTGCTCCTCTTAGCATGATAAAGAAGATTCAAAGAGAGTGAGATGCCAGCTCCTTTCATTCAGTCAGTAGCTTCAATCATTTCTGGACGTTTTTCAATGGCAAAAATCAATGAATATTGTAAATGCACAAACAGTAATTTCTCCGCATTGCAAGGTGCAATTCTGAAATTTTTTGCTTTTTCCTGCTCCTCTTAGCATGATAAAGAAGATTCAAAGAGAGTGAGATGCCAGCTCCTTTCATTCAGTCAGTAGCTTCAATCATTTCTGGACGTTTTTCAATGGCAAAAATCAGTGAATATTGTAAATGCACAAACAGTAATTTCTCCGCATTGCAAGGTGCAATTCTGAAATTTTTTGCTTTTTCCTGCTCCTCTTAGCATGATAAAGAAGATTCAAAGAGAGTGAGATGCCAGCTCCTTTCATTCAGTCAGTAGCTTCAAACATTTCTGGTATATGAATAACATGATGTTTTTCAATGGCAAAAATCAATGAATATTGTAAATGCACAAACAGTAATTTCTCCGCATTGCAAGGTGCAATTCTGAAATTTTTTGCTTTTTCCTGCTCCTCTTAGCATGATAAAGAAGATTCAAAGAGAGTGAGATGCCAGCTCCTTTCATTCAGTCAGTAGCTTCAATCATTTCTGGACGTTTTTCAATGGCAAAAATCAATGAATATTGTAAATGCACAAACAGTAATTTCTCCGCATTGCAAGGTGCAATTCTGAAATTTTTTGCTTTTTCCTGCTCCTCTTAGCATGATAAAGAAGATTCAAAGAGAGTGAGATGCCAGCTCCTTTCATTCAGTCAGTAGCTTCAAACATTTCTGGTATATGAATAACATGATGTTTTTCAATGGCAAAAATCAATGAATATTGTAAATGCACAAACAGTAATTTCTCCGCATTGCAAGGTGCAATTCTGAAATTTTTTGCTTTTTCCTGCTCCTCTTAGCATGATAAAGAAGATTCAAAGAGAGTGAGATGCCAGCTCCTTTCATTCAGTCAGTAGCTTCAATCATTTCTGGACGTTTTTCAATGGCAAAAATCAATGAATATTGTAAATGCACAAACAGTAATTTCTCCGCATTGCAAGGTGCAATTCTGAAATTTTTTGCTTTTTCCTGCTCCTCTTAGCATGATAAAGAAGATTCAAAGAGAGTGAGATGCCAGCTCCTTTCATTCAGTCAGTAGCTTCAATCATTTCTGGAAGTTTTTCAATGGCAAAAATCAATGAATATTGTAAATGCACAAACAGTAATTTCTCCGCATTGCAAGGTGCAATTCTGAAATTTTTTGCTTTTTCCTGCTCCTCTTAGCATGATAAAGAAGATTCAAAGAGAGTGAGATGCCAGCTCCTTTCATTCAGTCAGTAGCTTCAATCATTTCTGGACGTTTTTCAATGGCAAAAATCAATGAATATTGTAAATGCACAAACAGTAATTTCTCCGCATTGCAAGGTGCAATTCTGAAATTTTTTGCTTTTTCCTGCTCCTCTTAGCATGATAAAGAAGATTCAAAGAGAGTGAGATGCCAGCTCCTTTCATTCAGTCAGTAGCTTCAATCATTTCTGGAAGTTTTTCAATGGCAAAAATTAATGAATATTGTAAATGCACAAACAGTAATTTCTCCGCATTGCAAGGTGCAATTCTGAAATTTTTTGCTTTTTCCTGCTCCTCTTAGCATGATAAAGAAGATTCAAAGAGAGTGAGATGCCAGCTCCTTTCATTCAGTCAGTAGCTTCAATCATTTCTGGACGTTTTTCAATGGCAAAAATCAATGAATATTGTAAATGCACAAACAGTAATTTCTCCGCATTGCAAGGTGCAATTCTGAAATTTTTTGCTTTTTCCTGCTCCTCTTAGCATGATAAAGAAGATTCAAAGAGAGTGAGATGCCAGCTCCTTTCATTCAGTCAGTAGCTTCAATCATTTCTGGACGTTTTTCAATGGCAAAAATCAGTGAATATTGTAAATGCACAAACAGTAATTTCTCCGCATTGCAAGGTGCAATTCTGAAATTTTTTGCTTTTTCCTGCTCCTCTTAGCATGATAAAGAAGATTCAAAGAGAGTGAGATGCCAGCTCCTTTCATTCAGTCAGTAGCTTCAAACATTTCTGGTATATGAATAACATGATGTTTTTCAATGGCAAAAATCAATGAATATTGTAAATGCACAAACAGTAATTTCTCCGCATTGCAAGGTGCAATTCTGAAATTTTTTGCTTTTTCCTGCTCCTCTTAGCATGATAAAGAAGATTCAAAGAGAGTGAGATGCCAGCTCCTTTCATTCAGTCAGTAGCTTCAATCATTTCTGGACGTTTTTCAATGGCAAAAATCAATGAATATTGTAAATGCACAAACAGTAATTTCTCCGCATTGCAAGGTGCAATTCTGAAATTTTTTGCTTTTTCCTGCTCCTCTTAGCATGATAAAGAAGATTCAAAGAGAGTGAGATGCCAGCTCCTTTCATTCAGTCAGTAGCTTCAATCATTTCTGGAAGTTTTTCAATGGCAAAAATCAATGAATATTGTAAATGCACAAACAGTAATTTCTCCGCATTGCAAGGTGCAATTCTGAAATTTTTTGCTTTTTCCTGCTCCTCTTAGCATGATAAAGAAGATTCAAAGAGAGTGAGATGCCAGCTCCTTTCATTCAGTCAGTAGCTTCAATCATTTCTGGACGTTTTTCAATGGCAAAAATCAATGAATATTGTAAATGCACAAACAGTAATTTCTCCGCATTGCAAGGTGCAATTCTGAAATTTTTTGCTTTTTCCTGCTCCTCTTAGCATGATAAAGAAGATTCAAAGAGAGTGAGATGCCAGCTCCTTTCATTCAGTCAGTAGCTTCAATCATTTCTGGAAGTTTTTCAATGGCAAAAATTAATGAATATTGTAAATGCACAAACAGTAATTTCTCCGCATTGCAAGGTGCAATTCTGAAATTTTTTGCTTTTTCCTGCTCCTCTTAGCATGATAAAGAAGATTCAAAGAGAGTGAGATGCCAGCTCCTTTCATTCAGTCAGTAGCTTCAATCATTTCTGGACGTTTTTCAATGGCAAAAATCAATGAATATTGTAAATGCACAAACAGTAATTTCTCCGCATTGCAAGGTGCAATTCTGAAATTTTTTGCTTTTTCCTGCTCCTCTTAGCATGATAAAGAAGATTCAAAGAGAGTGAGATGCCAGCTCCTTTCATTCAGTCAGTAGCTTCAATCATTTCTGGACGTTTTTCAATGGCAAAAATCAGTGAATATTGTAAATGCACAAACAGTAATTTCTCCGCATTGCAAGGTGCAATTCTGAAATTTTTTGCTTTTTCCTGCTCCTCTTAGCATGATAAAGAAGATTCAAAGAGAGTGAGATGCCAGCTCCTTTCATTCAGTCAGTAGCTTCAAACATTTCTGGTATATGAATAACATGATGTTTTTCAATGGCAAAAATCAATGAATATTGTAAATGCACAAACAGTAATTTCTCCGCATTGCAAGGTGCAATTCTGAAATTTTTTGCTTTTTCCTGCTCCTCTTAGCATGATAAAGAAGATTCAAAGAGAGTGAGATGCCAGCTCCTTTCATTCAGTCAGTAGCTTCAATCATTTCTGGACATTTTTCAATGGCAAAAATCAATGAATATTGTAAATGCACAAAACAGTAATTTCTCCGCATTGCAAGGTGCAATTCTGAAATTTTTTGCTTTTTCCTGCTCCTCTTAGCATGGTAAAGAAGATTCAAAGAGAGTGAGATGCCAGCTCCTTTCATTCAGTCAGTAGCTTCAAACATTTCTGGTATATGAATAACATGATGTTTTTCAATGGCAAAAATCAATGAATATTGTAAATGCACAAACAGTAATTTCTCCGCATTGCAAGGTGCAATTCTGAAATTTTTTGCTTTTTCCTGCTCCTCTTAGCATGATAAAGAAGATTCAAAGAGAGTGAGATGCCAGCTCCTTTCATTCAGTCAGTAGCTTCAAACATTTCTGGTATATGAATAACATGATGTTTTTCAATGGCAAAAATCAATGAATATTGTAAATGCACAAACAGTAATTTCTCCGCATTGCAAGGTGCAATTCTGAAATTTTTTGCTTTTTCCTGCTCCTCTTAGCATGATAAAGAAGATTCAAAGAGAGTGAGATGCCAGCTCCTTTCATTCAGTCAGTAGCTTCAATCATTTCTGGAAGTTTTTCAATGGCAAAAATTAATGAATATTGTAAATGCACAAACAGTAATTTCTCCGCATTGCAAGGTGCAATTCTGAAATTTTTTGCTTTTTCCTGCTCCTCTTAGCATGATAAAGAAGATTCAAAGAGAGTGAGATGCCAGCTCCTTTCATTCAGTCAGTAGCTTCAATCATTTCTGGACGTTTTTCAATGGCAAAAATCAATGAATATTGTAAATGCACAAACAGTAATTTCTCCGCATTGCAAGGTGCAATTCTGAAATTTTTTGCTTTCTCCTGCTCCTCTTAGCATGATAAAGAAGATTCAAAGAGAGTGAGATGCCAGCTCCTTTCATTCAGTCAGTAGCTTCAATCATTTCTGGACGTTTTTCAATGGCAAAAATCAGTGAATATTGTAAATGCACAAACAGTAATTTCTCCGCATTGCAAGGTGCAATTCTGAAATTTTTTGCTTTTTCCTGCTCCTCTTAGCATGATAAAGAAGATTCAAAGAGAGTGAGATGCCAGCTCCTTTCATTCAGTCAGTAGCTTCAAACATTTCTGGTATATGAATAACATGATGTTTTTCAATGGCAAAAATCAATGAATATTGTAAATGCACAAACAGTAATTTCTCCGCATTGCAAGGTGCAATTCTGAAATTTTTTGCTTTTTCCTGCTCCTCTTAGCATGATAAAGAAGATTCAAAGAGAGTGAGATGCCAGCTCCTTTCATTCAGTCAGTAGCTTCAATCATTTCTGGACGTTTTTCAATGGCAAAAATCAATGAATATTGTAAATGCACAAACAGTAATTTCTCCGCATTGCAAGGTGCAATTCTGAAATTTTTTGCTTTTTCCTGCTCCTCTTAGCATGATAAAGAAGATTCAAAGAGAGTGAGATGCCAGCTCCTTTCATTCAGTCAGTAGCTTCAAACATTTCTGGTATATGAATAACATGATGTTTTTCAATGGCAAAAATCAATGAATATTGTAAATGCACAAACAGTAATTTCTCCGCATTGCAAGGTGCAATTCTGAAATTTTTTGCTTTTTCCTGCTCCTCTTAGCATGATAAAGAAGATTCAAAGAGAGTGAGATGCCAGCTCCTTTCATTCAGTCAGTAGCTTCAATCATTTCTGGACGTTTTTCAATGGCAAAAATCAATGAATATTGTAAATGCACAAACAGTAATTTCTCCGCATTGCAAGGTGCAATTCTGAAATTTTTTGCTTTTTCCTGCTCCTCTTAGCATGATAAAGAAGATTCAAAGAGAGTGAGATGCCAGCTCCTTTCATTCAGTCAGTAGCTTCAATCATTTCTGGAAGTTTTTCAATGGCAAAAATCAATGAATATTGTAAATGCACAAACAGTAATTTCTCCGCATTGCAAGGTGCAATTCTGAAATTTTTTGCTTTTTCCTGCTCCTCTTAGCATGATAAAGAAGATTCAAAGAGAGTGAGATGCCAGCTCCTTTCATTCAGTCAGTAGCTTCAATCATTTCTGGACGTTTTTCAATGGCAAAAATCAATGAATATTGTAAATGCACAAACAGTAATTTCTCCGCATTGCAAGGTGCAATTCTGAAATTTTTTGCTTTTTCCTGCTCCTCTTAGCATGATAAAGAAGATTCAAAGAGAGTGAGATGCCAGCTCCTTTCATTCAGTCAGTAGCTTCAATCATTTCTGGAAGTTTTTCAATGGCAAAAATTAATGAATATTGTAAATGCACAAACAGTAATTTCTCCGCATTGCAAGGTGCAATTCTGAAATTTTTTGCTTTTTCCTGCTCCTCTTAGCATGATAAAGAAGATTCAAAGAGAGTGAGATGCCAGCTCCTTTCATTCAGTCAGTAGCTTCAATCATTTCTGGACGTTTTTCAATGGCAAAAATCAATGAATATTGTAAATGCACAAACAGTAATTTCTCCGCATTGCAAGGTGCAATTCTGAAATTTTTTGCTTTTTCCTGCTCCTCTTAGCATGATAAAGAAGATTCAAAGAGAGTGAGATGCCAGCTCCTTTCATTCAGTCAGTAGCTTCAATCATTTCTGGACGTTTTTCAATGGCAAAAATCAGTGAATATTGTAAATGCACAAACAGTAATTTCTCCGCATTGCAAGGTGCAATTCTGAAATTTTTTGCTTTTTCCTGCTCCTCTTAGCATGATAAAGAAGATTCAAAGAGAGTGAGATGCCAGCTCCTTTCATTCAGTCAGTAGCTTCAAACATTTCTGGTATATGAATAACATGATGTTTTTCAATGGCAAAAATCAATGAATATTGTAAATGCACAAACAGTAATTTCTCCGCATTGCAAGGTGCAATTCTGAAATTTTTTGCTTTTTCCTGCTCCTCTTAGCATGATAAAGAAGATTCAAAGAGAGTGAGATGCCAGCTCCTTTCATTCAGTCAGTAGCTTCAATCATTTCTGGACGTTTTTCAATGGCAAAAATCAATGAATATTGTAAATGCACAAACAGTAATTTCTCCGCATTGCAAGGTGCAATTCTGAAATTTTTTGCTTTTTCCTGCTCCTCTTAGCATGATAAAGAAGATTCAAAGAGAGTGAGATGCCAGCTCCTTTCATTCAGTCAGTAGCTTCAATCATTTCTGGAAGTTTTTCAATGGCAAAAATCAATGAATATTGTAAATGCACAAACAGTAATTTCTCCGCATTGCAAGGTGCAATTCTGAAATTTTTTGCTTTTTCCTGCTCCTCTTAGCATGATAAAGAAGATTCAAAGAGAGTGAGATGCCAGCTCCTTTCATTCAGTCAGTAGCTTCAATCATTTCTGGACGTTTTTCAATGGCAAAAATCAATGAATATTGTAAATGCACAAACAGTAATTTCTCCGCATTGCAAGGTGCAATTCTGAAATTTTTTGCTTTTTCCTGCTCCTCTTAGCATGATAAAGAAGATTCAAAGAGAGTGAGATGCCAGCTCCTTTCATTCAGTCAGTAGCTTCAATCATTTCTGGAAGTTTTTCAATGGCAAAAATTAATGAATATTGTAAATGCACAAACAGTAATTTCTCCGCATTGCAAGGTGCAATTCTGAAATTTTTTGCTTTTTCCTGCTCCTCTTAGCATGATAAAGAAGATTCAAAGAGAGTGAGATGCCAGCTCCTTTCATTCAGTCAGTAGCTTCAATCATTTCTGGACGTTTTTCAATGGCAAAAATCAATGAATATTGTAAATGCACAAACAGTAATTTCTCCGCATTGCAAGGTGCAATTCTGAAATTTTTTGCTTTTTCCTGCTCCTCTTAGCATGATAAAGAAGATTCAAAGAGAGTGAGATGCCAGCTCCTTTCATTCAGTCAGTAGCTTCAATCATTTCTGGACGTTTTTCAATGGCAAAAATCAGTGAATATTGTAAATGCACAAACAGTAATTTCTCCGCATTGCAAGGTGCAATTCTGAAATTTTTTGCTTTTTCCTGCTCCTCTTAGCATGATAAAGAAGATTCAAAGAGAGTGAGATGCCAGCTCCTTTCATTCAGTCAGTAGCTTCAAACATTTCTGGTATATGAATAACATGATGTTTTTCAATGGCAAAAATCAATGAATATTGTAAATGCACAAACAGTAATTTCTCCGCATTGCAAGGTGCAATTCTGAAATTTTTTGCTTTTTCCTGCTCCTCTTAGCATGATAAAGAAGATTCAAAGAGAGTGAGATGCCAGCTCCTTTCATTCAGTCAGTAGCTTCAATCATTTCTGGACATTTTTCAATGGCAAAAATCAATGAATATTGTAAATGCACAAAACAGTAATTTCTCCGCATTGCAAGGTGCAATTCTGAAATTTTTTGCTTTTTCCTGCTCCTCTTAGCATGATAAAGAAGATTCAAAGAGAGTGAGATGCCAGCTCCTTTCATTCAGTCAGTAGCTTCAAACATTTCTGGTATATGAATAACATGATGTTTTTCAATGGCAAAAATCAATGAATATTGTAAATGCACAAACAGTAATTTCTCCGCATTGCAAGGTGCAATTCTGAAATTTTTTGCTTTTTCCTGCTCCTCTTAGCATGATAAAGAAGATTCAAAGAGAGTGAGATGCCAGCTCCTTTCATTCAGTCAATAGCTTCAATCATTTCTGGACGTTTTTCAATGGCAAAAATCAATGAATATTGTAAATGCACAAACAGTAATTTCTCCGCATTGCAAGGTGCAATTCTGAAATTTTTTGCTTTTTCCTGCTCCTCTTAGCATGATAAAGAAGATTCAAAGAGAGTGAGATGCCAGCTCCTTTCATTCAGTCAGTAGCTTCAATCATTTCTGGAAGTTTTTCAATGGCAAAAATCAATGAATATTGTAAATGCACAAACAGTAATTTCTCCGCATTGCAAGGTGCAATTCTGAAATTTTTTGCTTTTTCCTGCTCCTCTTAGCATGATAAAGAAGATTCAAAGAGAGTGAGATGCCAGCTCCTTTCATTCAGTCAGTAGCTTCAATCATTTCTGGACGTTTTTCAATGGCAAAAATCAATGAATATTGTAAATGCACAAACAGTAATTTCTCCGCATTGCAAGGTGCAATTCTGAAATTTTTTGCTTTTTCCTGCTCCTCTTAGCATGATAAAGAAGATTCAAAGAGAGTGAGATGCCAGCTCCTTTCATTCAGTCAGTAGCTTCAATCATTTCTGGACGTTTTTCAATGGCAAAAATCAATGAATATTGTAAATGCACAAACAGTAATTTCTCCGCATTGCAAGGTGCAATTCTGAAATTTTTTGCTTTTTCCTGCTCCTCTTAGCATGATAAAGAAGATTCAAAGAGAGTGAGATGCCAGCTCCTTTCATTCAGTCAGTAGCTTCAAACATTTCTGGTATATGAATAACATGATGTTTTTCAATGGCAAAAATCAATGAATATTGTAAATGCACAAACAATAATTTCTCCGCATTGCAAGGTGCAATTCTGAAATTTTTTGCTTTTTCCTGCTCCTCTTAGCATGATAAAGAAGATTCAAAGAGAGTGAGATGCCAGCTCCTTTCATTCAGTCAGTAGCTTCAATCATTTCTGGACGTTTTTCAATGGCAAAAATCAATGAATATTGTAAATGCACAAACAGTAATTTCTCCGCATTGCAAGGTGCAATTCTGAAATTTTTTGCTTTTTCCTGCTCCTCTTAGCATGATAAAGAAGATTCAAAGAGAGTGAGATGCCAGCTCCTTTCATTCAGTCAGTAGCTTCAATCATTTCTGGACGTTTTTCAATGGCAAAAATCAATGAATATTGTAAATGCACAAACAGTAATTTCTCCGCATTGCAAGGTGCAATTCTGAAATTTTTTGCTTTTTCCTGCTCCTCTTAGCATGATAAAGAAGATTCAAAGAGAGTGAGATGCCAGCTCCTTTCATTCAGTCAGTAGCTTCAAACATTTCTGGTATATGAATAACATGATGTTTTTCAATGGCAAAAATCAATGAATATTGTAAATGCACAAACAGTAATTTCTCCGCATTGCAAGGTGCAATTCTGAAATTTTTTGCTTTTTCCTGCTCCTCTTAGCATGATAAAGAAGATTCAAAGAGAGTGAGATGCCAGCTCCTTTCATTCAGTCAGTAGCTTCAATCATTTCTGGACGTTTTTCAATGGCAAAAATCAATGAATATTGTAAATGCACAAACAGTAATTTCTCCGCATTGCAAGGTGCAATTCTGAAATTTTTTGCTTTTTCCTGCTCCTCTTAGCATGATAAAGAAGATTCAAAGAGAGTGAGATGCCAGCTGCTTTCATTCAGTCAGTAGCTTCAAACATTTCTGGTATATGAATAACATGATGTTTTTCAATGGCAAAAATCAATGAATATTGTAAATGCACAAACAGTAATTTCTCCGCATTGCAAGGTGCAATTCTGAAATTTTTTGCTTTTTCCTGCTCCTCTTAGCATGATAAAGAAGATTCAAAGAGAGTGAGATGCCAGCTCCTTTCGTTCAGTCAGTAGCTTCAATCATTTCTGGACGTTTTTCAATGGCAAAAATCATTGAATATTGTAAATGCAGAAACAGTAATTTCTCCGCATTGCAAGGTGCAATTCTGAAATTTTTTACTTTTTCCTGCTCCTCTTAGCATGATAAAGAAGATTCAAAGAGAGTGAGATGTCCGCTCCTTTCATTCAGTCAGTAGCTTCAATCATTTCTGGTATATGAATAACATGATGTTTTTCAATGGCAAAAATCAATGAATATTGTAAATGCACAAACAGTAATTTCTCCGCATTGCAAGGTGAAATTCTGAAATTTTTTGCTTTTTCCTGCTCCTCTTAGCATGATAAACAAGATTCAAAGAGAGTGAGATAACAGCTCCTTTCATTCAGTCAGTAGCTTCAATCATTTCTGGACGTTTTTCAATGGCAAAAATCAATGAATATTGTAAATGCACAAACAGTAATTTCTCCGCATTGCAAGGTGCAATTCTGAAATTTTTTGCTTTTTCCTGCTCCTCTTAGCATGATAAAGAAGATTCAAAGAGAGTGAGATGCCAGCTCCTTTCATTCAGTCAGTAGCTTCAATCATTTCTGGACGTTTTTCAATTGCAAAAATCAATGAATATTGTAAATGCACAAACAGTAATTTCTCCGCTTTGCAAGGTGCAATTCTGAAATTTTTTGCTTTTTCCTGCTCCTCTTAGCATGATAAAGAAGATTCAAAGAGAGTGAGATGCCAGCTACTTTCATTCAGTCAGTAGCTTCAATCATTTCTGGTATATGAATAACATGATGTTTTTCAATGGCAAAAATCAATGAATATTGTAAATGCACAAACAGTAATTTCTCCGCATTGCAAAGTGCAATTCTGAAATTTTTTGCTTTATCCTGCTCCTCTTAGCATGATAAAGAAGATTCAAAGAGAGTGAGATGCCAGCTCCTTTCATTCAGTCAGTAGCTTCAATCATTTCTGGAAGTTTTTCAATGGCAAAAATCAATGAATATTGTAAATGCACAAACAGTAATTTCTCCGCATTGCAAGGTGCAATTCTGAAATTTTTTGCTTTTTCCTGCTCCTCTTAGCATGATAAAGAAGATTCAAAGAGAGTGAGATGCCAGCTCCTTTCATTCAGTCAGTAGCTTCAATCATTTCTGGTATATGAATAACATGATGTTTTTCAATGGCAAAAATCAATGAATTTTGTAAATGCACAAACAGTAATTTCTCCGCATTGCAAGGTGCAATTCTGAAATTTTTTGCTTTTTCCTGCTCCTCTTAGCATGATAAAGAAGATTCAAAGAGAGTGAGATGCCAGCTCCTTTCATTCAGTCAGTAGATTCAATCATTTCTGGACGTTTTTCAATGGCAAAAATCAATGAATATTGTAAATGCACAAACACTAATTTCTCCGCATTGCAAGGTGCAATTCTGAAATTTTTTGCTTTTTCCTGCTCCTCTTAGCATGATAAAGAAGATTCAAAGAGAGTGAGATGCCAGCTCCTTTCATTCAGTCAGTAGCTTCAAACATTTCTGGTATATGAATAACATGATGTTTTTCAATGGCAAAAATCAATGAATATTGTAAATGCACAAACAGTAATTTCTCCGCATTGCAAGGTGCAATTCTGAAATTTTTTGCTTTTTCCTGCTCCTCTTAGCATGATAAAGAAGATTCAAAGAGAGTGAGATGCCAGCTCCTTTCATTCAGTCAGTAGCTTCAATCATTTCTGGACGTTTTTCAATGGCAAAAATCAATGAATATTGTAAATGCACAAACAGTAATTTCTCCGCATTGCAAGGTGCAATTCTGAAATTTTTTGCTTTTTCCTGCTCCTCTTAGCATGATAAAGAAGATTCAAAGAGAGTGAGATGCCAGCTCCTTTCATTCAGTCAGTAGCTTCAAACATTTCTGGTATATGAATAACATGATGTTTTTCAATGGCAAAAATCAATGAATATTGTAAATGCACAAACAATAATTTCTCTGCATTGCAAGGTGCAATTCTGAAATTTTTTGCTTTTTCCTGCTCCTCTTAGCATGATAAAGAAGATTCAAAGAGAGTGAGATGCCAGCTCCTTTCATTCAGTCAGTAGCTTCAATCATTTCTGGACGTTTTTCAATGGCAAAAATCAATGAATATTGTAAATGCACAAACAGTAATTTCTCCGCATTGCAAGGTGCAATTCTGAAATTTTTTGCTTTTTCCTGCTCCTCTTAGCATGATAAAGAAGATTCAAAGAGAGTGAGATGCCAGCTCCTTTCATTCAGTCAGTAGCTTCAATCATTTCTGGACGTTTTTCAATGGCAAAAATCAATGAATATTGTAAATGCACAAACAGTAATTTCTCCGCATTGCAAGGTGCAATTCTGAAATTTTTTGCTTTTTCCTGCTCCTCTTAGCATGATAAAGAAGATTCAAAGAGAGTGAGATGCCAGCTCCTTTCATTCAGTCAGTAGCTTCAAACATTTCTGGTATATGAATAACATGATGTTTTTCAATGGCAAAAATCAATGAATATTGTAAATGCACAAACAGTAATTTCTCCGCATTGCAAGGTGCAATTCTGAAATTTTTTGCTTTTTCCTGCTCCTCTTAGCATGATAAAGAAGATTCAAAGAGAGTGAGATGCCAGCTCCTTTCATTCAGTCAGTAGCTTCAATCATTTCTGGACGTTTTTCAATGGCAAAAATCAATGAATATTGTAAATGCACAAACAGTAATTTCTCCGCATTGCAAGGTGCAATTCTGAAATTTTTTGCTTTTTCCTGCTCCTCTTAGCATGATAAAGAAGATTCAAAGAGAGTGAGATGCCAGCTGCTTTCATTCAGTCAGTAGCTTCAATCATTTCTGGTATATGAATAACATGATGTTTTTCAATGGCAAAAATCAATGAATATTGTAAATGCACAAACAGTAATTTCTCCGCATTGCAAAGTGCAATTCTGAAATTTTTTGCTTTATCCTGCTCCTCTTAGCATGATAAAGAAGATTCAAAGAGAGTGAGATGCCAGCTCCTTTCATTCAGTCAGTAGCTTCAATCATTTCTGGAAGTTTTTCAATGGCAAAAATCAATGAATATTGTAAATGCACAAACAGTAATTTCTCCGCATTGCAAGGTGCAATTCTGAAATTTTTTGCTTTTTCCTGCTCCTCTTAGCATGATAAAGAAGATTCAAAGAGAGTGAGATGCCAGCTCCTTTCATTCAGTCAGTAGCTTCAATCATTTCTGGTATATGAATAACATGATGTTTTTCAATGGCAAAAATCAATGAATTTTGTAAATGCACAAACAGTAATTTCTCCGCATTGCAAGGTGCAATTCTGAAATTTTTTGCTTTTTCCTGCTCCTCTTAGCATGATAAAGAAGATTCAAAGAGAGTGAGATGCCAGCTCCTTTCATTCAGTCAGTAGATTCAATCATTTCTGGACGTTTTTCAATGGCAAAAATCAATGAATATTGTAAATGCACAAACACTAATTTCTCCGCATTGCAAGGTGCAATTCTGAAATTTTTTGCTTTTTCCTGCTCCTCTTAGCATGATAAAGAAGATTCAAAGAGAGTGAGATGCCAGCTCCTTTCATTCAGTCAGTAGCTTCAAACATTTCTGGTATATGAATAACATGATGTTTTTCAATGGCAAAAATCAATGAATATTGTAAATGCACAAACAGTAATTTCTCCGCATTGCAAGGTGCAATTCTGAAATTTTTTGCTTTTTCCTGCTCCTCTTAGCATGATAAAGAAGATTCAAAGAGAGTGAGATGCCAGCTCCTTTCATTCAGTCAGTAGCTTCAATCATTTCTGGACGTTTTTCAATGGCAAAAATCAATGAATATTGTAAATGCACAAACAGTAATTTCTCCGCATTGCAAGGTGCAATTCTGAAATTTTTTGCTTTTTCCTGCTCCTCTTAGCATGATAAAGAAGATTCAAAGAGAGTGAGATGCCAGCTCCTTTCATTCAGTCAGTAGCTTCAAACATTTCTGGTATATGAATAACATGATGTTTTTCAATGGCAAAAATCAATGAATATTGTAAATGCACAAACAATAATTTCTCTGCATTGCAAGGTGCAATTCTGAAATTTTTTGCTTTTTCCTGCTCCTCTTAGCATGATAAAGAAGATTCAAAGAGAGTGAGATGCCAGCTCCTTTCATTCAGTCAGTAGCTTCAATCATTTCTGGACGTTTTTCAATGGCAAAAATCAATGAATATTGTAAATGCACAAACAGTAATTTCTCCGCATTGCAAGGTGCAATTCTGAAATTTTTTGCTTTTTCCTGCTCCTCTTAGCATGATAAAGAAGATTCAAAGAGAGTGAGATGCCAGCTCCTTTCATTCAGTCAGTAGCTTCAATCATTTCTGGACGTTTTTCAATGGCAAAAATCAATGAATATTGTAAATGCACAAACAGTAATTTCTCCGCATTGCAAGGTGCAATTCTGAAATTTTTTGCTTTTTCCTGCTCCTCTTAGCATGATAAAGAAGATTCAAAGAGAGTGAGATGCCAGCTCCTTTCATTCAGTCAGTAGCTTCAAACATTTCTGGTATATGAATAACATGATGTTTTTCAATGGCAAAAATCAATGAATATTGTAAATGCACAAACAGTAATTTCTCCGCATTGCAAGGTGCAATTCTGAAATTTTTTGCTTTTTCCTGCTCCTCTTAGCATGATAAAGAAGATTCAAAGAGAGTGAGATGCCAGCTCCTTTCATTCAGTCAGTAGCTTCAATCATTTCTGGACGTTTTTCAATGGCAAAAATCAATGAATATTGTAAATGCACAAACAGTAATTTCTCCGCATTGCAAGGTGCAATTCTGAAATTTTTTGCTTTTTCCTGCTCCTCTTAGCATGATAAAGAAGATTCAAAGAGAGTGAGATGCCAGCTGCTTTCATTCAGTCAGTAGCTTCAAACATTTCTGGTATATGAATAACATGATGTTTTTCAATGGCAAAAATCAATGAATATTGTAAATGCACAAACAGTAATTTCTCCGCATTGCAAGGTGCAATTCTGAAATTTTTTGCTTTTTCCTGCTCCTCTTAGCATGATAAAGAAGATTCAAAGAGAGTGAGATGCCAGCTCCTTTCGTTCAGTCAGTAGCTTCAATCATTTCTGGACGTTTTTCAATGGCAAAAATCATTGAATATTGTAAATGCAGAAACAGTAATTTCTCCGCATTGCAAGGTGCAATTCTGAAATTTTTTACTTTTTCCTGCTCCTCTTAGCATGATAAAGAAGATTCAAAGAGAGTGAGATGTCAGCTCCTTTCATTCAGTCAGTAGCTTCAATCATTTCTGGTATATGAATAACATGATGTTTTTCAATGGCAAAAATCAATGAATATTGTAAATGCACAAACAGTAATTTCTCCGCATTGCAAGGTGAAATTCTGAAATTTTTTGCTTTTTCCTGCTCCTCTTAGCATGATAAACAAGATTCAAAGAGAGTGAGATAACAGCTCCTTTCATTCAGTCAGTAGCTTCAATCATTTCTGGACGTTTTTCAATGGCAAAAATCAATGAATATTGTAAATGCACAAACAGTAATTTCTCCGCATTGCAAGGTGTAATTCTGAAATTTTTTGCTTTTTCCTGCTCCTCTTAGCATGATAAAGAAGATTCAAAGAGAGTGAGATGCCAGCTCCTTTCATTCAGTCAGTAGCTTCAATCATTTCTGGACGTTTTTCAATTGCAAAAATCAATGAATATTGTAAATGCACAAACAGTAATTTCTCCGCTTTGCAAGGTGCAATTCTGAAATTTTTTGCTTTTTCCTGCTCCTCTTAGCATGATAAAGAAGATTCAAAGAGAGTGAGATGCCAGCTACTTTCATTCAGTCAGTAGCTTCAATCATTTCTGGTATATGAATAACATGATGTTTTTCAATGGCAAAAATCAATGAATATTGTAAATGCACAAACAGTAATTTCTCCGCATTGCAAAGTGCAATTCTGAAATTTTTTGCTTTATCCTGCTCCTCTTAGCATGATAAAGAAGATTCAAAGAGAGTGAGATGCCAGCTCCTTTCATTCAGTCAGTAGCTTCAATCATTTCTGGAAGTTTTTCAATGGCAAAAATCAATGAATATTGTAAATGCACAAACAGTAATTTCTCCGCATTGCAAGGTGCAATTCTGAAATTTTTTGCTTTTTCCTGCTCCTCTTAGCATGATAAAGAAGATTCAAAGAGAGTGAGATGCCAGCTCCTTTCATTCAGTCAGTAGCTTCAATCATTTCTGGTATATGAATAACATGATGTTTTTCAATGGCAAAAATCAATGAATTTTGTAAATGCACAAACAGTAATTTCTCCGCATTGCAAGGTGCAATTCTGAAATTTTTTGCTTTTTCCTGCTCCTCTTAGCATGATAAAGAAGATTCAAAGAGAGTGAGATGCCAGCTCCTTTCATTCAGTCAGTAGATTCAATCATTTCTGGACGTTTTTCAATGGCAAAAATCAATGAATATTGTAAATGCACAAACACTAATTTCTCCGCATTGCAAGGTGCAATTCTGAAATTTTTTGCTTTTTCCTGCTCCTCTTAGCATGATAAAGAAGATTCAAAGAGAGTGAGATGCCAGCTCCTTTCATTCAGTCAGTAGCTTCAAACATTTCTGGTATATGAATAACATGATGTTTTTCAATGGCAAAAATCAATGAATATTGTAAATGCACAAACAGTAATTTCTCCGCATTGCAAGGTGCAATTCTGAAATTTTTTGCTTTTTCCTGCTCCTCTTAGCATGATAAAGAAGATTCAAAGAGAGTGAGATGCCAGCTCCTTTCATTCAGTCAGTAGCTTCAATCATTTCTGGACGTTTTTCAATGGCAAAAATCAATGAATATTGTAAATGCACAAACAGTAATTTCTCCGCATTGCAAGGTGCAATTCTGAAATTTTTTGCTTTTTCCTGCTCCTCTTAGCATGATAAAGAAGATTCAAAGAGAGTGAGATGCCAGCTCCTTTCATTCAGTCAGTAGCTTCAAACATTTCTGGTATATGAATAACATGATGTTTTTCAATGGCAAAAATCAATGAATATTGTAAATGCACAAACAATAATTTCTCTGCATTGCAAGGTGCAATTCTGAAATTTTTTGCTTTTTCCTGCTCCTCTTAGCATGATAAAGAAGATTCAAAGAGAGTGAGATGCCAGCTCCTTTCATTCAGTCAGTAGCTTCAATCATTTCTGGACGTTTTTCAATGGCAAAAATCAATGAATATTGTAAATGCACAAACAGTAATTTCTCCGCATTGCAAGGTGCAATTCTGAAATTTTTTGCTTTTTCCTGCTCCTCTTAGCATGATAAAGAAGATTCAAAGAGAGTGAGATGCCAGCTCCTTTCATTCAGTCAGTAGCTTCAATCATTTCTGGACGTTTTTCAATGGCAAAAATCAATGAATATTGTAAATGCACAAACAGTAATTTCTCCGCATTGCAAGGTGCAATTCTGAAATTTTTTGCTTTTTCCTGCTCCTCTTAGCATGATAAAGAAGATTCAAAGAGAGTGAGATGCCAGCTCCTTTCATTCAGTCAGTAGCTTCAAACATTTCTGGTATATGAATAACATGATGTTTTTCAATGGCAAAAATCAATGAATATTGTAAATGCACAAACAGTAATTTCTCCGCATTGCAAGGTGCAATTCTGAAATTTTTTGCTTTTTCCTGCTCCTCTTAGCATGATAAAGAAGATTCAAAGAGAGTGAGATGCCAGCTCCTTTCATTCAGTCAGTAGCTTCAATCATTTCTGGACGTTTTTCAATGGCAAAAATCAATAAATATTGTAAATGCACAAACAGTAATTTCTCCGCATTGCAAGGTGCAATTCTGAAATTTTTTGCTTTTTCCTGCTCCTCTTAGCATGATAAAGAAGATTCAAAGAGAGTGAGATGCCAGCTGCTTTCATTCAGTCAGTAGCTTCAAACATTTCTGGTATATGAATAACATGATGTTTTTCAATGGCAAAAATCAATGAATATTGTAAATGCACAAACAGTAATTTCTCCGCATTGCAAGGTGCAATTCTGAAATTTTTTGCTTTTTCCTGCTCCTCTTAGCATGATAAAGAAGATTCAAAGAGAGTGAGATGCCAGCTCCTTTCGTTCAGTCAGTAGCTTCAATCATTTCTGGACGTTTTTCAATGGCAAAAATCTTTGAATATTGTAAATGCACAAACAGTAATTTCTCCGCATTGCAAGGTGCAATTCTGAAATTTTTTACTTTTTCCTGCTCCTCTTAGCATGATAAAGAAGATTCAAAGAGAGTGAGATGTCAGCTCCTTTCATTCAGTCAGTAGCTTCAATCATTTCTGGTATATGAATAACATGATGTTTTTCAATGGCAAAAATCAATGAATATTGTAAATGCACAAACAGTAATTTCTCCGCATTGCAAGGTGAAATTCTGAAATTTTTTGCTTTTTCCTGCTCCTCTTAGCATGATAAACAAGATTCAAAGAGAGTGAGATAACAGCTCCTTTCATTCAGTCAGTAGCTTCAATCATTTCTGGACGTTTTTCAATGGCAAAAATCAATGAATATTGTAAATGCACAAACAGTAATTTCTCCGCATTGCAAGGTGCAATTCTGAAATTTTTTGCTTTTTCCTGCTCCTCTTAGCATGATAAAGAAGATTCAAAGAGAGTGAGATGCCAGCTCCTTTCATTCAGTCAGTAGCTTCAATCATTTCTGGACGTTTTTCAATTGCAAAAATCAATGAATATTGTAAATGCACAAACAGTAATTTCTCCGCATTGCAAGGTGCAATTCTGAAATTTTTTGCTTTTTCCTGCTCCTCTTAGCATGTTAAAGAAGATTCAAAGAGAGTGAGATGCCAGCTCCTTTCGGTCAGTCAGTAGCTTCAATCATTTCTGGACGTTTTTCAATGGTAAAAATCAATGAATATTGTAAATGCACAAACAGTAATTTCTCCGCATTGCAAGGTGCAATTCTGAAATTTTTTGCTTTTTCCTGCTCCTCTTAGCATGATAAAGAAGATTCAAAGAGAGTGAGATGCCAGCTCCTTTCATTCAGTCAGTAGCTTCAAACATTTCTGGTATATGAATAACATGATGTTTTTCAATGGCAAAAATCAATGAATATTGTAAATGCACAAACAGTAATTTCTCCGCATTGCAAGGTGCAATTCTGAAATTTTTTGCTTTTTCCTGCTCCTCTTAGCATGATAAAGAAGATTCAAAGAGAGTGAGATGCCAGCTCCTTTCATTCAGTCAGTAGCTTCAATCATTTCTGGACGTTTTTCAATGGCAAAAATCAATGAATATTGTAAATGCACAAACAGTAATTTCTCCGCATTGCAAGGTGCAATTCTGAAATTTTTTGCTTTTTCCTGCTCCTCTTAGCATGATAAAGAAGATTCAAAGAGAGTGAGATGCCAGCTCCTTTCATTCAGTCAGTAGCTTCAAACATTTCTGGTATATGAATAACATGATGTTTTTCAATGGCAAAAATCAATGAATATTGTAAATGCACAAACAATAATTTCTCTGCATTGCAAGGTGCAATTCTGAAATTTTTTGCTTTTTCCTGCTCCTCTTAGCATGATAAAGAAGATTCAAAGAGAATGAGATGCCAGCTCCTTTCATTCAGTCAGTAGCTTCAATCATTTCTGGACGTTTTTCAATGGCAAAAATCAATGAATATTGTAAATGCACAAACAGTAATTTCTCCGCATTGCAAGGTGCAATTCTGAAATTTTTTGCTTTTTCCTGCTCCTCTTAGCATGATAAAGAAGATTCAAAGAGAGTGAGATGCCAGCTCCTTTCATTCAGTCAGTAGCTTCAATCATTTCTGGACGTTTTTCAATGGCAAAAATCAATGAATATTGTAAATGCACAAACAGTAATTTCTCCGCATTGCAAGGTGCAATTCTGAAATTTTTTGCTTTTTCCTGCTCCTCTTAGCATGATAAAGAAGATTCAAAGAGAGTGAGATGCCAGCTCCTTTCATTCAGTCAGTAGCTTCAATCATTTCTGGACGTTTTTCAATGGCAAAAATCAATGAATATTGTAAATGCACAAACAGTAATTTCTCCGCATTGCAAGGTGCAATTCTGAAATTTTTTGCTTTTTCCTGCTCCTCTTAGCATGATAAAGAAGATTCAAAGAGAGTGAGATGCCAGCTCCTTTCATTCAGTCAGTAGCTTCAAACATTTCTGGTATATGAATAACATGATGTTTTTCAATGGCAAAAATCAATGAATATTGTAAATGCACAAACAATAATTTCTCTGCATTGCAAGGTGCAATTCTGAAATTTTTTGCTTTTTCCTGCTCCTCTTAGCATGATAAAGAAGATTCAAAGAGAATGAGATGCCAGCTCCTTTCATTCAGTCAGTAGCTTCAATCATTTCTGGACGTTTTTCAATGGCAAAAATCAATGAATATTGTAAATGCACAAACAGTAATTTCTCCGCATTGCAAGGTGCAATTCTGAAATTTTTTGCTTTTTCCTGCTCCTCTTAGCATGATAAAGAAGATTCAAAGAGAGTGAGATGCCAGCTCCTTTCATTCAGTCAGTAGCTTCAATCATTTCTGGACGTTTTTCAATGGCAAAAATCAATGAATATTGTAAATGCACAAACAGTAATTTCTCCGCATTGCAAGGTGCAATTCTGAAATTTTTTGCTTTTTCCTGCTCCTCTTAGCATGATAAAGAAGATTCAAAGAGAGTGAGATGCCAGCTCCTTTCATTCAGTCAGTAGCTTCAAACATTTCTGGTATATGAATAACATGATGTTTTTCAATGGCAAAAATCAATGAATATTGTAAATGCACAAACAGTAATTTCTCCGCATTGCAAGGTGCAATTCTGAAATTTTTTGCTTTTTCCTGCTCCTCTTAGCATGATAAAGAAGATTCAAAGAGAGTGAGATGCCAGCTCCTTTCATTCAGTCAGTAGCTTCAATCATTTCTGGACGTTTTTCAATGGCAAAAATCAATGAATATTGTAAATGCACAAACAGTAATTTCTCCGCATTGCAAGGTGCAATTCTGAAATTTTTTGCTTTTTCCTGCTCCTCTTAGCATGATAAAGAAGATTCAAAGAGAGTGAGATGCCAGCTGCTTTCATTCAGTCAGTAGCTTCAAACATTTCTGGTATATGAATAACATGATGTTTTTCAATGGCAAAAATCAATTAATATTGTAAATGCACAAACAGTAATTTCTCCGCATTGCAAGGTGCAATTCTGAAATTTTTTGCTTTTTCCTGCTCCTCTTAGCATGATAAAGAAGATTCAAAGAGAGTGAGATGCCAGCTCCTTTCGTTCAGTCAGTAGCTTCAATCATTTCTGGACGTTTTTCAATGGCAAAAATCAATGAATATTGTAAATGCACAAACAGTAATTTCTCCGCATTGCAAGGTGCAATTCTGAAATTTTTTACTTTTTCCTGCTCCTCTTAGCATGATAAAGAAGATTCAAAGAGAGTGAGATGTCAGCTCCTTTCATTCAGTCAGTAGCTTCAATCATTTCTGGTATATGAATAACATGATGTTTTTCAATGGCAAAAATCAATGAATATTGTAAATGCACAAACAGTAATTTCTCCGCATTGCAAGGTGAAATTCTGAAATTTTTTGCTTTTTCCTGCTCCTCTTAGCATGATAAACAAGATTCAAAGAGAGTGAGATAACAGCTCCTTTCATTCAGTCAGTAGCTTCAATCATTTCTGGACGTTTTTCAATGGCAAAAATCAATGAATATTGTAAATGCACAAACAGTAATTTCTCCGCATTGCAAGGTGCAATTCTGAAATTTTTTGCTTTTTCCTGCTCCTCTTAGCATGATAAAGAAGATTCAAAGAGAGTGAGATGCCAGCTCCTTTCATTCAGTCAGTAGCTTCAATCATTTCTGGACGTTTTTCAATTGCAAAAATCAATGAATATTGTAAATGCACAAACAGTAATTTCTCCGCATTGCAAGGTGCAATTCTGAAATTTTTTGCTTTTTCCTGCTCCTCTTAGCATGATAAAGAAGATTCAAAGAGAGTGAGATGCCAGCTACTTTCAATCAGTCAGTAGCTTCAATCATTTCTGGTATATGAATAACATGATGTTTTTCAATGGCAAAAATCAATGAATATTGTAAATGCACAAACAGTAATTTCTCCGCATTGCAAGGTGCAATTCTGAAATTTTTTGCTTTTTCCTGCTCCTCTTAGCATGATAAAGAAGATTCAAAGAGAGTGAGATGCCAGCTCCTTTCATTCAGTCAGTAGATTCAATCATTTCTGGACGTTTTTCAATGGCAAAAATCAATGAATATTGTAAATGCACAAACACTAATTTCTCCGCATTGCAAGGTGCAATTCTGAAATTTTTTGCTTTTTCCTGCTCCTCTTAGCATGATAAAGAAGATTCAAAGAGAGTGAGATGCCAGCTCCTTTCATTCAGTCAGTAGCTTCAAACATTTCTGGTATATGAATAACATGATGTTTTTCAATGGCAAAAATCAATGAATATTGTAAATGCACAAACAGTAATTTCTCCGCATTGCAAGGTGCAATTCTGAAATTTTTTGCTTTTTCCTGCTCCTCTTAGCATGTTAAAGAAGATTCAAAGAGAGTGAGATGCCAGCTCCTTTCGGTCAGTCAGTAGCTTCAATCATTTCTGGACGTTTTTCAATGGTAAAAATCAATGAATATTGTAAATGCACAAACAGTAATTTCTCCGCATTGCAAGGTGCAATTCTGAAATTTTTTGCTTTTTCCTGCTCCTCTTAGCATGATAAAGAAGATTCAAAGAGAGTGAGATGCCAGCTCCTTTCATTCAGTCAGTAGCTTCAAACATTTCTGGTATATGAATAACATGATGTTTTTCAATGGCAAAAATCAATGAATATTGTAAATGCACAAACAGTAATTTCTCCGCATTGCAAGGTGCAATTCTGAAATTTTTTGCTTTTTCCTGCTCCTCTTAGCATGATAAAGAAGATTCAAAGAGAGTGAGATGCCAGCTCCTTTCATTCAGTCAGTAGCTTCAATCATTTCTGGACGTTTTTCAATGGCAAAAATCAATGAATATTGTAAATGCACAAACAGTAATTTCTCCGCATTGCAAGGTGCAATTCTGAAATTTTTTGCTTTTTCCTGCTCCTCTTAGCATGATAAAGAAGATTCAAAGAGAGTGAGATGCCAGCTCCTTTCATTCAGTCAGTAGCTTCAAACATTTCTGGTATATGAATAACATGATGTTTTTCAATGGCAAAAATCAATGAATATTGTAAATGCACAAACAGTAATTTCTCCGCATTGCAAGGTGCAATTCTGAAATTTTTTGCTTTTTCCTGCTCCTCTTAGCATGATAAAGAAGATTCAAAGAGAGTGAGATGCCAGCTCCTTTCATTCAGTCAGTAGCTTCAAAATTTCTGGTATATGAATAACATGATGTTTTTCAATGGCAAAAATCAATGAATATTGTAAATGCACAAACAGTAATTTCTCCGCATTGCAAGGTGCAATTCTGAAATTTTTTGCTTTTTCCTGCTCCTCTTAGCATGATAAAGAAGATTCAAAGAGAGTGAGATGCCAGCTCCTTTCATTCAGTCAGTAGCTTCAAACATTTCTGGTATATGAATAACATGATGTTTTTCAATGGCAAAAATCAATGAATATTGTAAATGCACAAACAGTAATTTCTCCGCATTGCAAGGTGCAATTCTGAAATTTTTTGCTTTTTCCTGCTCCTCTTAGCATGATAAAGAAGATTCAAAGAGAGTGAGATGCCAGCTCCTTTCATTCAGTCAGTAGCTTCAATCATTTCTGGACGTTTTTCAATGGCAAAAATCAATGAATATTGTAAATGCACAAACAGTAATTTCTCCGCATTGCAAGGTGCAATTCTGAAATTTTTTGCTTTTTCCTGCTCCTCTTAGCATGATAAAGAAGATTCAAAGAGAGTGAGATGCCAGCTCCTTTCATTCAGTCAGTAGCTTCAAACATTTCTGGTATATGAATAACATGATGTTTTTCAATGGGAAAAATCAATGAATATTGTAAATGCACAAACAGTAATTTCTCCGCATTGCAAGGTGCAATTCTGAAATTTTTTGCTTTTTCCTGCTCCTCTTAGCATGATAAAGAAAATTCAAAGAGAGTGAGATGCCAGCTCCTTTCATTCAGTCAGTAGCTTCAAAATTTCTGGTATATGAATAACATGATGTTTTTCAATGGCAAAAATCAATGAATATTGTAAATGCACAAACAGTAATTTCTCTGCATTGCAAGGTGCAATTCTGAAATTTTTTGCTTTTTCCTGCTCCTCTTAGCATGATAAAGAAGATTCAAAGAGAGTGAGATGCCAGCTCCTTTCATTCAGTCAGTAGCTTCAAACATTTCTGGTATATGAATAACATGATGTTTTTCAATGGCAAAAATCAATGAATATTGTAAATGCACAAACAGTAATTTCTCCGCATTGCAAGGTGCAATTCTGAAATTTTTTGCTTTTTCCTGCTCCTCTTAGCATGATAAAGAAGATTCAAAGAGAGTGAGATGCCAGCTCCTTTCATTCAGTCAGTAGCTTCAATCATTTCTGGACGTTTTTCAATGGCAAAAATCAATGAATATTGTAAATGCACAAACAGTAATTTCTCCGCATTGCAAGGTGCAATTCTGAAATTTTTTGCTTTTTCCTGCTCCTCTTAGCATGATAAAGAAGATTCAAAGAGAGTGAGATGCCAGCTGCTTTCATTCAGTCAGTAGCTTCAAACATTTCTGGTATATGAATAACATGATGTTTTTCAATGGCAAAAATTTCAGAATTGCACCTTGCAATGTGGAGATATTACTGTTTGTGCATTTACAATATTCATTGATTTTTGCCATTGAAAAACATGTTTTTCATATACCAGAAATGTTTGAAGCTACTGACTGAATGAAAGGAGCTGGCATCTCACTCTCTTTGAATCTTCTTTATCATGCTAGGATTAACAGGAAAAAGCAAAAAATTTCAGAATTGCACCTTGCAATGTGGAGATATTACTGTTTGTGCATTTACAATATTCATTGATTTTTGCCATTGAAAAACGTCCAGAAATGTTTGAAGCTACTGACTGAATGAAAGGAGCTGGCATCTCACTCTCTTTGAATCTTCTTTATCATGCTAGGATTAGCAGGAAAAAGCAAAAAATTTCTGAATTGCACCTTGCAATGTGGAGATATTACTGTTTGTGCATTTACAATATTCATTGATTTTTGCCATTGAAAAACATGTTTTTCATATACCAGAAATGTTTGAAGCTACTGACTGAATGAAAGGAGCTGGCATCTCACTCTCTTTGAATCTTCTTTATCATGCTAGGATTAGCAGGAAAAAGCAAAAAATTTCAGAATTGCACCTTGCAATGTGGAGATATTACTGTTTGTGCATTTACAATATTCATTGATTTTTGCCATTGAAAAACATGTTTTTCATATACCAGAAATGTTTGAAGCTACTGACTGAATGAAAGGAGCTGGCATCTCACTCTCTTTGAATCTTCTTTATCATGCTAGGATTAACAGGAAAAAGCAAAAAATTTCAGAATTGCACCTTGCAATGTGGAGATATTACTGTTTGTGCATTTACAATATTCATTGATTTTTCCCATTGAAAAACGTCCAGAAATGTTTGAAGCTACTGACTGAATGAAAGGAGCTGGCATCTCACTCTCTTTGAATCTTCTTTATCATGCTAGGATTAGCAGGAAAAAGCAAAAAATTTCAGAATTGCACCTTGCAATGTGGAGATATTACTGTTTGTGCATTTACAATATTCATTGATTTTTGCCATTGAAAAACATGTTTTTCATATACCAGAAATGTTTGAAGCTACTGACTGAATGAAAGGAGCTGGCATCTCACTCTCTTTGAATCTTCTTTATCATGCTAGGATTAGCAGGAAAAAGCAAAAAATTTCAGAATTGCACCTTACAATGTGGAGATATTACTGTTTGTGCATTTACAATATTCATTGATTTTTGCCATTGAAAAACGTCCAGAAATGTTTGAAGCTACTGACTGAATGAAAGGAGCTGGCATCTCACTCTCTTTGAATCTTCTTTATCATGCTAGGATTAGCAGGAAAAAGCAAAAAATTTCAGAATTGCACCTTGCAATGTGGAGATATTACTGTTTGTGCATTTACAATATTCATTGATTTTTGCCATTGAAAAACATGTTTTTCATATACCAGAAATGTTTGAAGCTACTGACTGAATGAAAGGAGCTGGCATCTCACTCTCTTTGAATCTTCTTTATCATGCTAGGATTAGCAGGAAAAAGCAAAAAATTTCAGAATTGCACCTTGCAATGTGGAGATATTACTGTTTGTGCATTTACAATATTCATTGATTTTTGCCATTGAAAAACGTCCAGAAATGTTTGAAGCTACTGACTGAATGAAAGGAGCTGGCATCTCACTCTCTTTGAATCTTCTTTATCATGCTAGGATTAGCAGGAAAAAGCAAAAAATTTCAGAATTGCACCTTGCAATGTGGAGATATTACTGTTTGTGCATTTACAATATTCATTGATTTTTGCCATTGAAAAACGTTTTTCATATACCAGAAATGTTTGAAGCTACTGACTGAATGAAAGGAGCTGGCATCTCACTCTCTTTGAATCTTCTTTATCATGCTAGGATTAACAGGAAAAAGCAAAAAATTTCAGAATTGCACCTTGCAATGTGGAGATATTACTGTTTGTGCATTTACAATATTCATTGATTTTTGCCATTGAAAAACGTCCAGAAATGTTTGAAGCTACTGACTGAATGAAAGGAGCAGGCATCTCACTCTCTTTGAATCTTCTTTATCATGCTAGGATTAACAGGAAAAAGCTAAAAATTTCAGAATTGCACCTTGCAATGTGGAGATATTACTGTTTGTGCATTTACAATATTCATTGATTTTTGCCATTGAAAAACATGTTTTTCATATGCCAGAAATGTTTGAAGCTACTGACTGAATGAAAGGAGCTGGCATCTCACTCTCTTTGAATCTTCTTTATCATGCTAGGATTAGCAGGAAAAAGCAAAAAATTTCAGAATTGCACCTTGCAATGTGGAGATATTACTGTTTGTGCATTTACAATATTCATTGATTTTTGCCATTGAAAAACATGTTTTTCATATACCAGAAATGTTTGAAGCTACTGACTGAATGAAAGGAGCTGGCATCTCACTCTCTTTGAATCTTCTTTATCATGCTAGGATTAGCAGGAAAAAGCAAAAAATTTCAGAAATGCACCTTGCAATGTGGAGATATTACTGTTTGTGCATTTACAATATTCATTGATTTTTGCCATTGAAAAACATGTTTTTCATATACCAGAAATGTTTGAAGCTACTGACTGAATGAAAGGAGCTGGCATCTCACTCTCTTTGAATCTTCTTTATCATGCTAGGATTAACAGGAAAAAGCAAAAAATTTCAGAATTGCACCTTGCAATGTGGAGATATTACTGTTTGTGCATTTACAATATTCATTGATTTTTGCCATTGAAAAACGTCCAGAAATGTTTGAAGCTACTGACTGAAAGGAGCTGGCATCTCACTCTCTTTGAATCTTCTTTATCATGCTAGGATTAACAGGAAAAAGCTAAAAATTTCAGAATTGCACCTTGCAATGTGGAGATATTACTGTTTGTGCATTTACAATATTCATTGATTTTTGCCATTGAAAAACATGTTTTTCATATACCAGAAATGTTTGAAGCTACTGACTGAATGAAAGGAGCTGGCATCTCACTCTCTTTGAATCTTCTTTATCATGCTAGGATTAGCAGGAAAAAGCAAAAAATTTCAGAATTGCACCTTGCAATGTGGAGATATTACTGTTTCTGCATTTACAATATTCATTGATTTTTACCATTGAAAAACATGTTTTTCATATACCAGAAATGTTTGAAGCTACTGACTGAATGAAAGGAGCTGGCATCTCACTCTCTTTGAATCTTCTTTATCATGCTAGGATTAGCAGGAAAAAGCAAAAAATTTCAGAATTGCACCTTGCAATGTGGAGATATTACTGTTTGTGCATTTACAATATTCATTGATTTTTGCCATTGAAAAACATGTTTTTCATATACCAGAAATGTTTGAAGCTACTGAATGAATGAAAGAAGCTGGCATCTCACTCTCTTTGAATCTTCTTTATCATGCTAGTATTAACAGGAAAAAGCAAAAAATTTCAGAATTGCACCTTGCAATGTGGAGATATTACTGTTTGTGCATTTACAATATTCATTGATTTTTGCCATTGAAAAACGTCCAGAAATGTTTGAAGCTACTGACTGAATGAAAGGAGCTGGCATCTCACTCTCTTTGAATCTTCTTTATCATGCTAGGATTATCAGGAAAAAGCAAAAAATTTCAGAATTGCACCTTGCAATGTGGAGATATTACTGTTTGTGCATTTACAATATTCATTGATTTTTGCCATTGAAAAACATGTTTTTCATATACCAGAAATGTTTGAAGCTACTGACTGAATGAAAGGAGCTGGCATCTCACTCTCTTTGAATCTTCTTTATCATGCTAAGAGGAGCAGGAAAAAGTAAAAAATTTCAGAATTGCACCTTGCAATGCGGAGAAATTACTGTTTGTGCATTTATAATATTAAATGATTTTTGCCATTGAAAAACGTCCAGAAATGATTGAAGCTACTGACTGAACGAAAGGAGCTGGCATCTCACTCTCTTTGAATCTTCTTTATCATGCTAAGAGGAGCAGGAAAAAGCAAAAAATTTCAGAATTGCACCTTGCAATGCGGACAAATTACTGTTTGTGCATTTACAATATTCATTGATTTTTGCCATTGAAAAACATCATGTTATTCATATACCAGAAATGTTTGAAGCTACTGACTGAATGAAAGGAGCTGGCATCTCACTCTCTTTGAATCTTCTTTATCATGCTAAGAGGAGCAGGAAAAAGCAAAAAATTTCAGAATTGCACCTTGCAATGCGGAGAAATTACTGTTTGTGCATTTACAATATTCATTGATTTTTGCCATTGAAAAACGTCCAGAAATGATTGAAGCTACTGACTGAATGAAAGGAGCTGGCATCTCACTCTCTTTGAATCTTCTTTATCATGCTAAGAGGAGCAGGAAAAAGCAAAAAATTTCAGAATTGCACCTTGCAATGCGGAGAAATTACTGTTTGTGCATTTACAATATTCATTGATTTTTGCCATTGAAAAACGTCCAGAAATGATTGAAGCTACTGACTGAATGAAAGGAGCTGGCATCTCACTCTCTTTGAATCTTGTTTATCATGCTAAGAGGAGCAGGAAAAAGCAAAAAATTTCAGAATTGCACCTTGCAATGCGGAGAAATTACTGTTTGTGCATTTACAATATTCATTGATTTTTGCCATTGAAAAACGTCCAGAAATGATTGAAGCTACTGACTGAATGAAAGGAGCTGGCATCTCACTCTCTTTGAATCTTCTTTATCATGCTAAGAGGAGCAGGAAAAAGCAAAAAATTTCAGAATTGCACCTTGCAATGCGGAGAAATTACTGTTTGTGCATTTACAATATTCATTGATTTTTGCCATTGAAAAACATCATGTTATTCATATACCAGAAATGATTGAAGCTACTGACTGAATGAAAGGAGCTGGCATCTCACTCTCTTTGAATCTTCTTTATCATGCTAAGAGGAGCAGGAAAAAGTAAAAAATTTCAGAATTGCACCTTGCAATGCGGAGAAATTACTGTTTGTGCATTTATAATATTCAATGATTTTTGCCATTGAAAAACGTCCAGAAATGATTGAAGCTACTGACTGAACGAAAGGAGCTGGCATCTCACTCTCTTTGAATCTTCTTTATCATGCTAAGAGGAGCAGGAAAAAGCAAAAAATTTCAGAATTGCACCTTGCAATGCGGAGAAATTACTGTTTGTGCATTTACAATATTCATTGATTTTTGCCATTGAAAAACATCATGTTATTCATATACCAGAAATGTTTGAAGCTACTGACTGAATGAAAGGAGCTGGCATCTCACTCTCTTTGAATCTTCTTTATCATGCTAAGAGGAGCAGGAAAAAGCAAAAAATTTCAGAATTGCACCTTGCAATGCGGAGAAATTACTGTTTGTGAATTTACAATATTCATTGATTTTTGCCATTGAAAAACGTCCAGAAATGATTGAAGCTACTGACTGAATGAAAGGAGCTGGCATCTCACTCTCTTTGAATCTTCTTTATCATGCTAAGAGGAGCAGGAAAAAGCAAAAAATTTCAGAATTGCACCTTGCAATGCGGAGAAATTACTGTTTGTGCATTTACAATATTCATTGATTTTTGCCATTGAAAAACATCCAGAAATGATTGAAGCTACTGACTGAATGAAAGGAGCTGGCATCTCACTCTCTTTGAATCTTCTTTATCATGCTAAGAGGAGCAGGAAAAAGTAAAAAATTTCAGAATTGCACCTTGCAATGCGGAGAAATTACTGTTTGTGCATTTATAATATTAAATGATTTTTGCCATTGAAAAACGTCCAGAAATGATTGAAGCTACTGACTGAACGAAAGGAGCTGGCATCTCACTCTCTTTGAATCTTCTTTATCATGCTAAGAGGAGCAGGAAAAAGCAAAAAATTTCAGAATTGCACCTTGCAATGCGGACAAATTACTGTTTGTGCATTTACAATATTCATTGATTTTTGCCATTGAAAAACATCATGTTATTCATATACCAGAAATGTTTGAAGCTACTGACTGAATGAAAGGAGCTGGCATCTCACTCTCTTTGAATCTTCTTTATCATGCTAAGAGGAGCAGGAAAAAGCAAAAAATTTCAGAATTGCACCTTGCAATGCGGAGAAATTACTGTTTGTGCATTTACAATATTCATTGATTTTTGCCATTGAAAAACGTCCAGAAATGATTGAAGCTACTGACTGAATGAAAGGAGCTGGCATCTCACTCTCTTTGAATCTTCTTTATCATGCTAAGAGGAGCAGGAAAAAGCAAAAAATTTCAGAATTGCACCTTGCAATGCGGAGAAATTACTGTTTGTGCATTTACAATATTCATTGATTTTTGCCATTGAAAAACGTCCAGAAATGATTGAAGCTACTGACTGAATGAAAGGAGCTGGCATCTCACTCTCTTTGAATCTTGTTTATCATGCTAAGAGGAGCAGGAAAAAGCAAAAAATTTCAGAATTGCACCTTGCAATGCGGAGAAATTACTGTTTGTGCATTTACAATATTCATTGATTTTTGCCATTGAAAAACGTCCAGAAATGATTGAAGCTACTGACTGAATGAAAGGAGCTGGCATCTCACTCTCTTTGAATCTTCTTTATCATGCTAAGAGGAGCAGGAAAAAGCAAAAAATTTCAGAATTGCACCTTGCAATGCGGAGAAATTACTGTTTGTGCATTTACAATATTCATTGATTTTTGCCATTGAAAAACATCATGTTATTCATATACCAGAAATGATTGAAGCTACTGACTGAATGAAAGGAGCTGGCATCTCACTCTCTTTGAATCTTCTTTATCATGCTAAGAGGAGCAGGAAAAAGTAAAAAATTTCAGAATTGCACCTTGCAATGCGGAGAAATTACTGTTTGTGCATTTATAATATTCAATGATTTTTGCCATTGAAAAACGTCCAGAAATGATTGAAGCTACTGACTGAACGAAAGGAGCTGGCATCTCACTCTCTTTGAATCTTCTTTATCATGCTAAGAGGAGCAGGAAAAAGCAAAAAATTTCAGAATTGCACCTTGCAATGCGGAGAAATTAGTGTTTGTGCATTTACAATATTCATTGATTTTTGCCATTGAAAAACATCATGTTATTCATATACCAGAAATGTTTGAAGCTACTGACTGAATGAAAGGAGCTGGCATCTCACTCTCTTTGAATCTTCTTTATCATGCTAAGAGGAGCAGGAAAAAGCAAAAAATTTCAGAATTGCACCTTGCAATGCGGAGAAATTACTGTTTGTGAATTTACAATATTCATTGATTTTTGCCATTGAAAAACGTCCAGAAATGATTGAAGCTACTGACTGAATGAAAGGAGCTGGCATCTCACTCTCTTTGAATCTTCTTTATCATGCTAAGAGGAGCAGGAAAAAGCAAAAAATTTCAGAATTGCACCTTGCAATGCGGAGAAATTACTGTTTGTGCATTTACAATATTCATTGATTTTTGCCATTGAAAAACATCCAGAAATGATTGAAGCTACTGACTGAATGAAAGGAGCTGGCATCTCACTCTCTTTGAATCTTCTTTATCATGCTAAGAGGAGCAGGAAAAAGTAAAAAATTTCAGAATTGCACCTTGCAATGCGGAGAAATTACTGTTTGTGCATTTATAATATTAAATGATTTTTGCCATTGAAAAACGTCCAGAAATGATTGAAGCTACTGACTGAACGAAAGGAGCTGGCATCTCACTCTCTTTGAATCTTCTTTATCATGCTAAGAGGAGCAGGAAAAAGCAAAAAATTTCAGAATTGCACCTTGCAATGCGGACAAATTACTGTTTGTGCATTTACAATATTCATTGATTTTTGCCATTGAAAAACATCATGTTATTCATATACCAGAAATGTTTGAAGCTACTGACTGAATGAAAGGAGCTGGCATCTCACTCTCTTTGAATCTTCTTTATCATGCTAAGAGGAGCAGGAAAAAGCAAAAAATTTCAGAATTGCACCTTGCAATGCGGAGAAATTACTGTTTGTGCATTTACAATATTCATTGATTTTTGCCATTGAAAAACGTCCAGAAATGATTGAAGCTACTGACTGAATGAAAGGAGCTGGCATCTCACTCTCTTTGAATCTTCTTTATCATGCTAAGAGGAGCAGGAAAAAGCAAAAAATTTCAGAATTGCACCTTGCAATGCGGAGAAATTACTGTTTGTGCATTTACAATATTCATTGATTTTTGCCATTGAAAAACGTCCAGAAATGATTGAAGCTACTGACTGAATGAAAGGAGCTGGCATCTCACTCTCTTTGAATCTTGTTTATCATGCTAAGAGGAGCAGGAAAAAGCAAAAAATTTCAGAATTGCACCTTGCAATGCGGAGAAATTACTGTTTGTGCATTTACAATATTCATTGATTTTTGCCATTGAAAAACGTCCAGAAATGATTGAAGCTACTGACTGAATGAAAGGAGCTGGCATCTCACTCTCTTTGAATCTTCTTTATCATGCTAAGAGGAGCAGGAAAAAGCAAAAAATTTCAGAATTGCACCTTGCAATGCGGAGAAATTACTGTTTGTGCATTTACAATATTCATTGATTTTTGCCATTGAAAAACATCATGTTATTCATATACCAGAAATGATTGAAGCTACTGACTGAATGAAAGGAGCTGGCATCTCACTCTCTTTGAATCTTCTTTATCATGCTAAGAGGAGCAGGAAAAAGTAAAAAATTTCAGAATTGCACCTTGCAATGCGGAGAAATTACTGTTTGTGCATTTATAATATTCAATGATTTTTGCCATTGAAAAACGTCCAGAAATGATTGAAGCTACTGACTGAACGAAAGGAGCTGGCATCTCACTCTCTTTGAATCTTCTTTATCATGCTAAGAGGAGCAGGAAAAAGCAAAAAATTTCAGAATTGCACCTTGCAATGCGGAGAAATTACTGTTTGTGCATTTACAATATTCATTGATTTTTGCCATTGAAAAACATCATGTTATTCATATACCAGAAATGTTTGAAGCTACTGACTGAATGAAAGGAGCTGGCATCTCACTCTCTTTGAATCTTCTTTATCATGCTAAGAGGAGCAGGAAAAAGCAAAAAATTTCAGAATTGCACCTTGCAATGCGGAGAAATTACTGTTTGTGCATTTACAATATTCATTGATTTTTGCCATTGAAAAACATCCAGAAATGATTGAAGCTACTGACTGAATGAAAGGAACTGGCATCTCACTCTCTTTGAATCTTGTTTATCATGCTAAGAGGAGCAGGAAAAAGCAAAAAATTTCAGAATTGCACCTTGCAATGCGGAGAAATTACAGTTTGTGCATTTACAATATTCATTGATTTTTGCCATTGAAAAACGTCCAGAAATGATTGAAGCTACTGACTGAATGAAAGGAGCTGGCATCTCACTCTCTTTGAATCTTCTTTGTCATGCTAAGAGGAGCAGGAAAAAGCAAAAAATTTCAGAATTGCACCTTGCAATGCGGAGAAATTACTGTTTCTGCATTTACAATATTCATTGATTTTTGCCATTGAAAAACATCATGTTATTCATATACCAGAAATGATTGAAGCTACTGACTGAATGAAAGGAGCTGGCATCTCACTCTCTTTGAATCTTCTTTATCATGCTAAGAGGAGCAGGAAAAAGTAAAAAATTTCAGAATTGCACCTTGCAATGCGGAGAAATTACTGTTTGTGCATTTATAATATTCAATGATTTTTGCCATTGAAAAACGTCCAGAAATGATTGAAGCTACTGACTGAACGAAAGGAGCTGGCATCTCACTCTCTTTGAATCTTCTTTATCATGCTAAGAGGAGCAGGAAAAAGCAAAAAATTTCAGAATTGCACCTTGCAATGCGGAGAAATTACTGTTTGTGCATTTACAATATTCATTGATTTTTGCCATTGAAAAACATCCAGAAATGATTGAAGCTACTGACTGAATGAAAGGAGCTGGCATCTCACTCTCTTTGAATCTTCTTTATCATGCTAAGAGGAGCAGGAAAAAGCAAAAAATTTCAGAATTGCACCTTGCAATGCGGAGAAATTACTGTTTGTGCATTTACAATATTCATTGATTTTTGCCATTGAAAAACATCATGTTATTCATATACCAGAAATGTTTGAAGCTACTGACTGAATGAAAGGAGCTGACATCTCACTCTCTTTGAATCTTCTTTATCATGCTAAGAGGAGCAGGAAAAAGCAAAAAATTTCAGAATTGCACCTTGCAATGCGGACAAATTACTGTTTGTGCATTTACAATATTCATTGATTTTTGCCATTGAAAAACATCATGTTATTCATATACCAGAAATGTTTGAAGCTACTGACTGAATGAAAGGAGCTGGCATCTCACTCTCTTTGAATCTTCTTTATCATGCTAAGAGGAGCAGGAAAAAGCAAAAAATTTCAGAATTGCACCTTGCAATGCGGAGAAATTACTGTTTGTGCATTTACAATATTCATTGATTTTTGCCATTGAAAAACGTCCAGAAATGATTGAAGCTACTGACTGAATGAAAGGAGCTGGCATCTCACTCTCTTTGAATCTTCTTTATCATGCTAAGAGGAGCAGGAAAAAGCAAAAAATTTCAGAATTGCACCTTGCAATGCGGAGAAATTACTGTTTGTGCATTTACAATATTCATTGATTTTTGCCATTGAAAAACGTCCAGAAATGATTGAAGCTACTGACTGAATGAAAGGAGCTGGCATCTCACTCTCTTTGAATCTTGTTTATCATGCTAAGAGGAGCAGGAAAAAGCAAAAAATTTCAGAATTGCACCTTGCAATGCGGAGAAATTACTGTTTGTGCATTTACAATATTCATTGATTTTTGCCATTGAAAAACGTCCAGAAATGATTGAAGCTACTGACTGAATGAAAGGAGCTGGCATCTCACTCTCTTTGAATCTTCTTTATCATGCTAAGAGGAGCAGGAAAAAGCAAAAAATTTCAGAATTGCACCTTGCAATGCGGAGAAATTACTGTTTGTGCATTTACAATATTCATTGATTTTTGCCATTGAAAAACATCATGTTATTCATATACCAGAAATGATTGAAGCTACTGACTGAATGAAAGGAGCTGGCATCTCACTCTCTTTGAATCTTCTTTATCATGCTAAGAGGAGCAGGAAAAAGTAAAAAATTTCAGAATTGCACCTTGCAATGCGGAGAAATTACTGTTTGTGCATTTATAATATTCAATGATTTTTGCCATTGAAAAACGTCCAGAAATGATTGAAGCTACTGACTGAACGAAAGGAGCTGGCATCTCACTCTCTTTGAATCTTCTTTATCATGCTAAGAGGAGCAGGAAAAAGCAAAAAATTTCAGAATTGCACCTTGCAATGCGGAGAAATTACTGTTTGTGCATTTACAATATTCATTGATTTTTGCCATTGAAAAACATCATGTTATTCATATACCAGAAATGTTTGAAGCTACTGACTGAATGAAAGGAGCTGGCATCTCACTCTCTTTGAATCTTCTTTATCATGCTAAGAGGAGCAGGAAAAAGCAAAAAATTTCAGAATTGCACCTTGCAATGCGGAGAAATTACTGTTTGTGCATTTACAATATTCATTGATTTTTGCCATTGAAAAACATCCAGAAATGATTGAAGCTACTGACTGAATGAAAGGAACTGGCATCTCACTCTCTTTGAATCTTGTTTATCATGCTAAGAGGAGCAGGAAAAAGCAAAAAATTTCAGAATTGCACCTTGCAATGCGGAGAAATTACAGTTTGTGCATTTACAATATTCATTGATTTTTGCCATTGAAAAACGTCCAGAAATGATTGAAGCTACTGACTGAATGAAAGGAGCTGGCATCTCACTCTCTTTGAATCTTCTTTGTCATGCTAAGAGGAGCAGGAAAAAGCAAAAAATTTCAGAATTGCACCTTGCAATGCGGAGAAATTACTGTTTCTGCATTTACAATATTCATTGATTTTTGCCATTGAAAAACATCATGTTATTCATATACCAGAAATGATTGAAGCTACTGACTGAATGAAAGGAGCTGGCATCTCACTCTCTTTGAATCTTCTTTATCATGCTAAGAGGAGCAGGAAAAAGTAAAAAATTTCAGAATTGCACCTTGCAATGCGGAGAAATTACTGTTTGTGCATTTATAATATTCAATGATTTTTGCCATTGAAAAACGTCCAGAAATGATTGAAGCTACTGACTGAACGAAAGGAGCTGGCATCTCACTCTCTTTGAATCTTCTTTATCATGCTAAGAGGAGCAGGAAAAAGCAAAAAATTTCAGAATTGCACCTTGCAATGCGGAGAAATTACTGTTTGTGCATTTACAATATTCATTGATTTTTGCCATTGAAAAACATCCAGAAATGATTGAAGCTACTGACTGAATGAAAGGAGCTGGCATCTCACTCTCTTTGAATCTTCTTTATCATGCTAAGAGGAGCAGGAAAAAGCAAAAAATTTCAGAATTGCACCTTGCAATGCGGAGAAATTACTGTTTGTGCATTTACAATATTCATTGATTTTTGCCATTGAAAAACATCATGTTATTCATATACCAGAAATGTTTGAAGCTACTGACTGAATGAAAGGAGCTGACATCTCACTCTCTTTGAATCTTCTTTATCATGCTAAGAGGAGCAGGAAAAAGCAAAAAATTTCAGAATTGCACCTTGCAATGCGGAGAAATTACTGTTTGTGCATTTACAATATTCATTGATTTTTGCCATTGAAAAACATCCAGAAATGATTGAAGCTACTGACTGAATGAAAGGAGCTGGCATCTCACTCTCTTTGAATCTTCTTTATCATGCTAAGAGGAGCAGGAAAAAGCAAAAAATTTCAGAATTGCACCTTGCAATGCGGAGAAATTACTTTTTGTGCATTTACAATATTCATTGATTTTTGCCATTGAAAAACATCATGTTATTCATATACCAGAAATGTTTGAAGCTACTGACTGAATGAAAGGAGCTGGCATCTCACTCTCTTTGAATCTTCTTTATCATGCTAAGAGGAGCAGGAAAAAGCAAAAAATTTCAGAATTGCACCTTGCAATGCGGAGAAATTACTGTTTGTGCATTTACAATATTCATTGATTTTTGCCATTGAAAAACATCATGTTATTCATATACCAGAAATGTTTGAAGCTACTGACTGAATGAAAGGAGCTGGCATCTCACTCTCTTTGAATCTTCTTTATCATGCTAAGAGGAGCAGGAAAAAGCAAAAAATTTCAGAATTGCACCTTGCAATGTGGAGAAATTACTGTTTGTGCATTTACAATATTCATTGATTTTTACCATTGAAAAACGTCCAGAAATGATTGAAGCTACTGACTGAATGAAAGTAACTGGCATCTCACTCTCTTTGAATCTTCTTTATCATGCTCAGAGGAGCAGGAAAAAGCAAAAAATTTCAGACTTGCACCTTGCAATGCGGAGAAATTACTGTTTGTGCATTTACAATATTCATTGATTTTTGCCATTGAAAAACATCATGTTATTCATATACCAGAAATGTTTGAAGCTACTGACTGAATGAAAGGAGCTGGCATCTCACTCTCTTTGAATCTTCTTTATCATGCTAAGAGGAGCAGGAAAAAGCAAAAAATTTCAGAATTGCACCTTGCAATGCGGAGAAATTACTGTTTGTGCATTTACAATATTCATTGATTTTTGCCATTGAAAAACGTCCAGAAATGATTGAAGCTACTGACTGAATGAAAGGAGCTGGCATCTCACTCTCTTTGAATCTTCTTTATCATGCTAAGAGGAGCAGGAAAAATCAAAAAATTCAGAATTGCACCTTGCAATGCGGAGAAATTACAGTTTGTGCATTTACAATATTCATTGATTTTTGCCATTGAAAAACGTCCAGAAATGATTGAAGCTACTGACTGAATGAAAGGAGCTGGCATCTCACTCTCTTTGAATCTTCTTTATCATGCTAAGAGGAGCAGGAAAAAGCAAAAAATTTCAGAATTGCACCTTGCAATGCGGAGAAATTACTGTTTGTGCATTTACAATATTCATTGATTTTTGCCATTGAAAAACGTCCAGAAATGATTGAAGGTACTGACTGAATGAAAGGAGCTGGCATCTCACTCTCTTTGAATCTTCTTTATCATGCTAAGAGGAGCAGGAAAAAGCAAAAAATTTCAGAATTGCACCTTGCAATGCGGAGAAATTACTGTTTGTGCATTTACAATATTCATTGATTTTTGCCATTGAAAAACGTCCAGAAATGATTGAAGCTACTGACTGAATGAAAGGAGCTGGCATCTCACTCTCTGAATCTTCTTTATCATGCTAAGAGGAGCAGGAAAAAGCAAAAAATTTCAGAATTCAGTCAGTAGCTTCAATCATTTCTGGACGTTTTTCAATGGCAAAAATCAATGAATATTGTAAATGCACAAACAGTAATTTCTCCGCATTGCAAGGTGCAATTCTGAAATTTTTTGCTTTTTCCTGCTCCTCTTAGCATGATAAAGAAGATTCAAAGAGAGTGAGATGCCAGCTCCTTTCATTCAGTCAGTAGCTTCAATCATTTCTGGACGTTTTTCAATGGCAAAAATCAATGAATATTGTAAATGCACAAACAGTAATTTCTCCGCATTGCAAGGTGCAATTCTGAAATTTTTTGCTTTTTCCTGCTCCTCTTAGCATGATAAAGAAGATTCAAAGAGAGTGAGATGCCAGCTCCTTTCATTCAGTCAGTAGCTTCAAACATTTCTGGTATATGAATAACATGATGTTTTTCAATGGCAAAAATCAATGAATATTGTAAATGCACAAACAGTAATTTCTCCGCATTGCAAGGTGCAATTCTGAAATTTTTTGCTTTTTCCTGCTCCTCTTAGCATGATAAAGAAGATTCAAAGAGAGTGAGATGCCAGCTCCTTTCATTCAGTCAGTAGCTTCAATCATTTCTGGACGTTTTTCAATGGCAAAAATCAATGAATATTGTAAATGCACAAACAGTAATTTCTCCGCATTGCAAGGTTTCAGAATTGCACCTTGCAATGTGGAGATCTTACTGTTTGTGCATTTACAGTATTCATTGATTTTTGCCATTGAAAAACGTCCAGAAATGTTTGAAGCTACTGACTGAATGAAGGGAGCTGGCATCTCACTCACTTTGAATGTTCTTTATCATGCTAGGATTAGCAGGAAAAAGCAAAAAATTTCAGAATTGCACCTTGCAATGTGGAGATATTACTGTTTGTGCATTTACAATATTCATTGATTTTTGCCATTGAAAAACATCATGTTATTCATATACCAGAAATGTTTGAAGCTACTGACTGAATGAAAGGATCTGGCATCTCACTATCTTTGAATCTTCTTTATCATGCTAGGATTAGCAGGAAAAAGCAAAAAATTTCAGAATTGCACCTTGCAATGTTTAGATATTACTGTTTGTGCATTTACAATATTCATTGATTTTTGCCATTGAAAAACGTCCAGAAATGTTTGAAGCTACTGACTGAATGAAAGGAGCTGGCATCTCACTCTATTTGAATCTTCTTTATCATGCTAGGATTAGCAGGAAAAAGCAAAAAATTTCAGAATTGCACCTTGCAATGTGGAGATATTACTGTTTGTGCATTTACAATATTCATTGATTTTTGCCATTGAAAAACGTCCAGAAATGTTTGAAGCTACTGACTGAATGAAAGGAGCTGGCATCTCACTCTCTTTGAATCTTCTTTATCATGCTAGGAGTAGCAGGAAAAAGCAAAAAATTTCAGAATTGCACCTTGCAATGTGGAGATATTACTGTTTGTGCATTTACAATATTCATTGATTTTTGCCATTGAAAAACGTCCAGAAATGTTTGAAGCTACTGACTGAATGAAAGGAGCTGGCATCTCACTCTCTTTGAATCTTCTTTATCATGCTAGGATTAGCAGGAAAAAGCAAAAAATTTCAGAATTGCACCTTGCAATGTGGAGATATTACTGTTTGTGCATTTACAATATTCATTGATTTTTGCCATTGAAAAACATCATGTTATTCATATACCAGAAATGTTTGAGGCTACTGACTGAATGAAAGGACCTGGCATCTCACTCTCTTTGAATCTTCTTTATCATGCTAGGATTAGCAGGAAAAAGCAAAAAATTTCAGAATTGCACCTTGCAATGTGGAGATATTACTGTTTGTGCATTTACAATATTCATTGATTTTTGCCATTGAAAAACGTCCAGAAATGTTTGAAGCTACTGACTGAATGAAAGGAGCTGGCATCTCACTCTATTTGAATCTTCTTTATCATGCTCAGAGGAGCAGGAAAAAGCAAAAAATTTCAGACTTGCACCTTGCAATGCGGAGAAATTACTGTTTGTGCATTTACAATATTCATTGATTTTTGCCATTGAAAAACATCATGTTATTCATATACCAGAAATGTTTGAAGCTACTGACTGAATGAAAGGAGCTGGCATCTCACTCTCTTTGAATCTTCTTTATCATGCTAAGAGGAGCAGGAAAAAGCAAAAAATTTCAGAATTGCACCTTGCAATGCGGAGAAATTACTGTTTGTGCATTTACAATATTCATTGATTTTTGCCATTGAAAAACGTCCAGAAATGATTGAAGCTACTGACTGAATGAAAGGAGCTGGCATCTCACTCTCTTTGAATCTTCTTTATCATGCTAAGAGGAGCAGGAAAAATCAAAAAATTCAGAATTGCACCTTGCAATGCGGAGAAATTACAGTTTGTGCATTTACAATATTCATTGATTTTTGCCATTGAAAAACGTCCAGAAATGATTGAAGCTACTGACTGAATGAAAGGAGCTGGCATCTCACTCTCTTTGAATCTTCTTTATCATGCTAAGAGGAGCAGGAAAAAGCAAAAAATTTCAGAATTGCACCTTGCAATGCGGAGAAATTACTGTTTGTGCATTTACAATATTCATTGATTTTTGCCATTGAAAAACGTCCAGAAATGATTGAAGGTACTGACTGAATGAAAGGAGCTGGCATCTCACTCTCTTTGAATCTTCTTTATCATGCTAAGAGGAGCAGGAAAAAGCAAAAAATTTCAGAATTGCACCTTGCAATGCGGAGAAATTACTGTTTGTGCATTTACAATATTCATTGATTTTTGCCATTGAAAAACGTCCAGAAATGATTGAAGCTACTGACTGAATGAAAGGAGCTGGCATCTCACTCTCTGAATCTTCTTTATCATGCTAAGAGGAGCAGGAAAAAGCAAAAAATTTCAGAATTCAGTCAGTAGCTTCAATCATTTCTGGACGTTTTTCAATGGCAAAAATCAATGAATATTGTAAATGCACAAACAGTAATTTCTCCGCATTGCAAGGTGCAATTCTGAAATTTTTTGCTTTTTCCTGCTCCTCTTAGCATGATAAAGAAGATTCAAAGAGAGTGAGATGCCAGCTCCTTTCATTCAGTCAGTAGCTTCAATCATTTCTGGACGTTTTTCAATGGCAAAAATCAATGAATATTGTAAATGCACAAACAGTAATTTCTCCGCATTGCAAGGTGCAATTCTGAAATTTTTTGCTTTTTCCTGCTCCTCTTAGCATGATAAAGAAGATTCAAAGAGAGTGAGATGCCAGCTCCTTTCATTCAGTCAGTAGCTTCAAACATTTCTGGTATATGAATAACATGATGTTTTTCAATGGCAAAAATCAATGAATATTGTAAATGCACAAACAGTAATTTCTCCGCATTGCAAGGTGCAATTCTGAAATTTTTTGCTTTTTCCTGCTCCTCTTAGCATGATAAAGAAGATTCAAAGAGAGTGAGATGCCAGCTCCTTTCATTCAGTCAGTAGCTTCAATCATTTCTGGACGTTTTTCAATGGCAAAAATCAATGAATATTGTAAATGCACAAACAGTAATTTCTCCGCATTGCAAGGTTTCAGAATTGCACCTTGCAATGTGGAGATCTTACTGTTTGTGCATTTACAGCATTCATTGATTTTTGCCATTGAAAAACGTCCAGAAATGTTTGAAGCTACTGACTGAATGAAGGGAGCTGGCATCTCACTCACTTTGAATGTTCTTTATCATGCTAGGATTAGCAGGAAAAAGCAAAAAATTTCAGAATTGCACCTTGCAATGTGGAGATATTACTGTTTGTGCATTTACAATATTCATTGATTTTTGCCATTGAAAAACATCATGTTATTCATATACCAGAAATGTTTGAAGCTACTGACTGAATGAAAGGATCTGGCGTCTCACTATCTTTGAATCTTCTTTATCATGCTAGGATTAGCAGGAAAAAGCAAAAAATTTCAGAATTGCACCTTGCAATGTTTAGATATTACTGTTTGTGCATTTACAATATTCATTGATTTTTGCCATTGAAAAACGTCCAGAAATGTTTGAAGCTACTGACTGAATGAAAGGAGCTGGCATCTCACTCTATTTGAATCTTCTTTATCATGCTAGGATTAGCAGGAAAAAGCAAAAAATTTCAGAATTGCACCTTGCAATGTGGAGATATTACTGTTTGTGCATTTACAATATTCATTGATTTTTGCCATTGAAAAACGTCCAGAAATGTTTGAAGCTACTGACTGAATGAAAGGAGCTGGCATCTCACTCTCTTTGAATCTTCTTTATCATGCTAGGAGTAGCAGGAAAAAGCAAAAAATTTCAGAATTGCACCTTGCAATGTGGAGATATTACTGTTTGTGCATTTACAATATTCATTGATTTTTGCCATTGAAAAACGTCCAGAAATGTTTGAAGCTACTGACTGAATGAAAGGAGCTGGCATCTCACTCTCTTTGAATCTTCTTTATCATGCTAGGATTAGCAGGAAAAAGCAAAAAATTTCAGAATTGCACCTTGCAATGTGGAGATATTACTGTTTGTGCATTTACAATATTCATTGATTTTTGCCATTGAAAAACATCATGTTATTCATATACCAGAAATGTTTGAGGCTACTGACTGAATGAAAGGACCTGGCATCTCACTCTCTTTGAATCTTCTTTATCATGCTAGGATTAGCAGGAAAAAGCAAAAAATTTCAGAATTGCACCTTGCAATGTGGAGATATTACTGTTTGTGCATTTACAATATTCATTGATTTTTGCCATTGAAAAACGTCCAGAAATGTTTGAAGCTACTGACTGAATGAAAGGAGCTGGCATCTCACTCTATTTGAATATTCTTTATCATGCTAGGATTAGCAGGAAAAAGCAAAAAATTTCAGAATTGCACCTTGCAATGTGGAGATATTACTGTTTGTGCATTTACAATATTCATTGATTTTTGCCATTGAAAAACGTCCAGAAATGTTTATACCAGAAATGTTTGAAGCTACTGACTGAATGAAAGGAGCTGGCATCTCACTCTCTTTGAATCTTCTTTATCATGCTAAGAGGAGCAGGAAAAAGCAAAAAAATTCAGAATTGCACCTTGCAATGCGGAGAAATTACTGTTTGTGCATTTACAATATTCATTGATTTTTGCCATTGAAAAATGTCCAGAAATGATTGAAGCTACTGACTGAATGAAAGGAGCTGGCATCTCACTCACTTTGAATCTTCTTTATCATGCTAAGAGGAGCAGGAAAAAGCAAAAAATTTCAGAATTGCACCTTGCAATGTGGAGAAATTACTGTTTGTGCATTTACAATATTCATTGATTTTTGCCATTGAAAAACATCATGTTATTCATACCCAGAAATGATTGAAGCTACTGACTGAATGAAAGGAGCTGGCATCTCACTCTCTTTGAATCTTCTTTATCATGCTAAGAGGAGCAGGAAAAAGCAAAACATTTCAGAATTGCACCTTGCAATGCGGAGAAATTACTGTTTGTGCATTTACAATATTCATTGATTTTTGCCATTGAAAAACGTCCAGAAATGATTGAAGCTACTGACTGAATGAAAGGAGCTGGCATCTCACTCTCTTTGAATCTTCTTTATCATGCTAAGAGGAGCAGGAAAAAGCAAAAAATTTCAGAATTGCACCTTGCAATGCGGAGAAATTACTGTTTGTGCATTTACAATATTCATTGATTTTTGCCATTGAAAAACGTCCAGAAATGATTGAAGCTACTGACTGAATGAAAGGAGCTGGCATCTCACTCTCTTTGAATCTTCTTTACCATGCTAAGAGGAGCAGGAAAAAGCAAAAAATTTCAGAATTGCACCTTGCAATGCGGAGAAATTACTGTTTGTGCATTTACAATATTCATTGATTTTTGCCATTGAAAAACATCATGTTATTCATATACCAGAAATGATTGAAGCTACTGACTGAATGAAAGGAGCTGGCATCTCACTCTCTTTGAATCTTCTTTATCATGCTAGGATTAGCAGGAAAAAGCAAAAAATTTCAGAATTGCACCTTGCAATGTGGAGATATTACTGTTTGTGCATTTACAATATTCATTGATTTTTGCCATTGAAAAACGTCCAGAAATGTTTATACCAGAAATGTTTGAAGCTACTGACTGAATGAAAGGAGCTGGCATCTCACTCTCTTTGAATCTTCTTTATCATGCTAAGAGGAGCAGGAAAAAGCAAAAAAATTCAGAATTGCACCTTGCAATGCGGAGAAATTACTGTTTGTGCATTTACAATATTCATTGATTTTTGCCATTGAAAAATGTCCAGAAATGATTGAAGCTACTGACTGAATGAAAGGAGCTGGCATCTCACTCTCTTTGAATCTTCTTTATCATGCTAAGAGGAGCAGGAAAAAGCAAAAAATTTCAGAATTGCACCTTGCAATGCGGAGAAATTACTGTTTGTGCATTTACAATATTCATTGATTTTTGCCATTGAAAAACGTCCAGAAATGATTGAAGCTACTGACTGAATGAAAGGAGCTGGCATCTCACTCTCTTTGAATCTTCTGTATCATGCTAAGAGGAGCAGGAAAAAGCAAAAAATTTCAGAATTGCACCTTGCAATGTGGAGAAATTACTGTTTGTGCATTTACAATATTCATTGATTTTTGCCATTGAAAAACATCATGTTATTCATACCCAGAAATGATAGAAGCTACTGACTGAATGAAAGGAGCTGGCATCTCACTCTCTTTGAATCTTCTTTATCATGCTAAGAGGAGCAGGAAAAAGCAAAAAATTTCAGAATTGCAAATTGCAATGCGGAGAAATTACTGTTTGTGCATTTACAATATTCATAGATTTTTGTCATTGAAAAACGTCCAGAAATGTTTGAAGCTACTGACTGAATGAAAGGAGCTGGCATCTCACTCTCTTTGAATCTTCTTTATCATGCTAGGATTAGCAGGAAAAAGCAAAAAATTTCAGAATTGCACCTTGCAATGTGGAGATATTACTGTTTGTGCATTTACAATATTCATTGATTTTTGCCATTGAAAAACGTCCAGAAATGTTTGAAGCTACTGACTGAATGAAAGGAGCTGGCATCTCACTCTCTTTGAATCTTCTTTATCATGCTAGGAGTAGCAGGAAAAAGCAAAAAATTTCAGAATTGCACCTTGCAATGTGGAGATATTACTGTTTGTGCATTTACAATATTCATTGATTTTTGCCATTGAAAAAGTCCAGAAATGTTTGAAGCTACTGACTGAATGAAAGGAGCTGGCATCTCACTCTATTTGAATCTTCTTTATCATGCTAGGATTAGCAGGAAAAAGCAAAAAATTTCAGAATTGCACCTTGCAATGTGGAGATATTACTGTTTGTGCATTTACAATATTCATTGATTTTTGCCATTGAAAAACGTCCAGAAATGTTTATACCAGAAATGTTTGAAGCTACTGACTGAATGAAAGGAGCTGGCATCTCATTCTCTTTGAATCTTCTTTATCATGCTAAGAGGAGCAGGAAAAAGCAAAGAATTTCAGAATTGCACCTTGCAATGCGGAGAAATTACTGTTTGTGCATTTACAATATTCATTGATTTTTGCCATTGAAAAACGTCCAGAAATGACTGAAGCTACTGACTGAATGAAAGGAGCTGGCATCTCACTCTCTTTGAATCTTCTTTATCATGCTAAGAGGAGCAGGAAAAAGCAAAAAATTTCAGAATTGCACCTTGCAATGCGGAGAAATTACTGTTTGTGCATTTACAATATTCATTGATTTTTGCCATTGAAAAACGTCCAGAAATGATTGAAGCTACTGACTGAATGAAAAGAGCTGGCATCTCACTCTCTTTGAATCTTCTTTATCATGCTAAGAGGAGCAGGAAAAAGCAAAAAATTTCAGAATTGCACCTTGCAATGCGGAGAAATTACTGTTTGTGCATTTACAATATTCATTGATTTTTGCCATTGAAAAACATCATGTTATTCATATACCAGAAATGATTGAAGCTACTGACTGAATGAAAGGAGCTGGCATCTCACTCTCTTTGAATCTTCTTTATCATGCTAAGAGGAGCAGGAAAAAGCAAAAAATTTCAGAATTGCACCTTGCAATGCGGAGAAATTACTGTTTGTGCATTTACAATATTCATTGATTTTTGCCATTGAAAAACGTCCAGAAATGATTGAAGCTACTGACTGAATGAAAGGAGCTGGCATCTCACTCTCTTTGAATCTTCTTTATCATGCTAAGAGGAGCAGGAAAAAGCAAAAAAATTTCAGAATTGCACCTTGCAATGTGGAGATATTACTGTTTGTGCATTTACAATATTCATTGATTTTTGCCATTGAAAAACGTCCAGAAATGTTTATACCAGAAATGTTTGAAGCTACTGACTGAATGAAAGGAGCTGGCATCTCACTCTCTTTGAATCTTCTTTATCATGCTAAGAGGAGCAGGAAAAAGCAAAAAATTTCAGAATTGCACCTTGCAATGCGGAGAAATTACTGTTTGTGCATTTACAATATTCATTGATTTTTGCCATGGAAAAACGTCCAGAAATGACTGAAGCTACTGACTGAATGAAAGGAGCTGGCATCTCACTCTCTGAATCTTCTTTATCATGCTAAGAGGAGCAGGAAAAAGCAAAAAATTTCAGAATTGCACCTTGCAATGCGGAGAAATTACTGTTTGTGCATTTACAATATTCATTGATTTTTGCCATTGAAAAACATCCAGAAATGATTGAAGCTACTGACTGAATGAAAGGAGCTGGCATCTCACACTCTTTGAATCTTCTTTATCATGCTAAGAGGAGCAGGAAAAAGCAAAAAATTTCAGAATTGCACCTTGCAATGCGGAGAAATTACTGTTTGTGCATTTACAATATTCATTGATTTTTGCCATTGAAAAACATCATGTTATTCATATACCAGAAATGATTGAAGCTACTGACTGAATGAAAAGAGCTGGCATCTCATTCTCTTTGAATCTTCTTTATCATGCTAAGAGGAGCAGGAAAAAGCAAAAAATTTCAGAATTGCACCTTGCAATGCGGAGAAATTACTGTTTGTGCATTTACAATATTCATTGATTTTTGCCATTGAAAAACGTCCAGAAATGATTGAAGCTACTGACTGAATGAAAGGAGCTGGCATCTCACTGTCTTTGAATCTTCTTTATCATGCTAAGAGGAGCAGGAAAAAGCAAAAAATTTCAGAATTGCAATTTGCAATGCGGAGAAATTACTGTTTGTGCATTTACAATATTCATTGATTTTTGCCATTGAAAAACGTCCAGAAATGATTGAAGCTACTGACTGAATGAAAGGAGCTGGCATCTCACTCTCTTTGAATCTTCTTTATCATGCTAAGAGGAGCAGGAAAAAGCAAAAAATTTCAGAATTGCACCTTGCAATGCGGAGAAATTACTGTTTGTGCATTTACAATATTCATTGATTTTTGCCATTGAAAAACGTCCAAAAATGATTGAAGCTACTGACTGAATGAAAGGAGCTGGCATCTCACTCTCTTTGAATCTTCTTTATCATGCTAAGAGGAGCAGGAAAAAGCAAAAAATTTCAGAATTGCACTTTGCAATGCGGAGAAATTACTGTTTGTGCATTTACAATATTCATTGATTTTTGCCATTGAAAAACGTCCAGAAATGACTGAAGCTACTGACTGAATGAAAGGAGCTGGCATCTCACTCTCTTTGAATCTTCTTTATCATGCTAAGAGGAGCAGGAAAAAGCAAAAAATTTCAGAATTGCACCTTGCAATGCGGAGAAATTACTGTTTGTGCATTTACAATATTCATTGATTTTTGCCATTGAAAAACGTCCAGAAATGATTGAAGCTACTGACTGAATGAAAGGAGCTGGCATCTCACTCTCTTTGAATCTTCTTTATCATGCTAAGAGGAGCAGGAAAAAGCAAAAAATTTCAGAATTGCACCTTGCAATGCGGAGAAATTACTGTTTGTGCATTTACAATATTCATTGATTTTTGCCATTGAAAAACATCATGTTATTCATATACCAGAAATGATTGAAGCTACTGACTGAATGAAAGGAGCTGGCATCTCACTCTCTTTGAATCTTCTTTATCATGCTAAGAGGAGCAGGAAAAAGCAAAAAATTTCAGAATTGCACCTTGCAATGCGGAGAAATTACTGTTTGTGCATTTACAATATTCATTGATTTTTGCCATTGAAAAACGTCCAGAAATGATTGAAGCTACTGACTGAATGAAAGGAGCTGGCATCTCACTCTCTTTGAATCTTCTTTATCATGCTAAGAGGAGCAGGAAAAAGCAAAAAATTTCAGAATTGCACCTTGCAATGCGGAGAAATTACTGTTTGTGCATTTACAATATTCATTGATTTTTGCCATTGAAAAACGTCCAGAAATGATTGAAGCTACTGACTGAATGAAAGGAGCTGGCATCTCACTCTCTTTGAATCTTCTTTATCATGCTAGGATTAGCAGGAAAAAGCAAAAAATTTCAGAATTGCACCTTGCAATGTGGAGATATTACTGTTTGTGCATTTACAATATTCATTGAATTTTGCCATTGAAAAACGTCCAGAAATGTTTGAAGCTACTGACTGAATGAAAGGAGCTGGCATCTCACTCTCTTTGAATCTTCTTTATCATGCTAGGATTAACAGGAAAAAGCAAAAAATTTCAGAATTGCACCTTGCAATGCGGAGAAATTACTGTTTGTGCATTTACAATATTCATTGATTTTTGCCATTGAAAAACATCATGTTATTCATATACCAGAAATGATTGAAGCTACTGACTGAATGAAAGGAACTGGCATCTCACTCTCTTTGAATCTTCTTTATCATGCTAAGAGGATCAGGAAAAAGCAAAAAAATTCAGAATTGCACCTTGCAATGCGGAGAAATTACTGTTTGTGCATTTACAATATTCATTGATTTTTGCCATTGAAAAACGTCCAGAAATGATTGAAGCTACTGACTGAATGAAAGGAGCTGGCATCTCACTCTCTTAGAATCTTCTTTATCATGCTAAGAGGAGCAGGAAAAAGCAAAAAATTTCAGAATTGCACCTTGCAATGCGGAGAAATTACTGTTTGTGCATTTACAATATTCATTGATTTTTGCCATTGAAAAACGTCCAGAAATGATTGAAGCTACTGACTGAATGAAAGGAGCTGGCATCTCACTCTCTTTGAATCTTCTTTATCATGCTAAGAGGAGCAGGAAAAAGCAAAAAATTTCAGAATTGCACCTTGCAATGCGGAGAAATTACTGTTTGTGCATTTACAATATTCATTGATTTTTGCCATTGAAAAACATCATGTTATTCATATACCAGAAATGATTGAAGCTACTGACTGAATGAAAGGAGGTGGCATCTCACTCTCTTTGAATCTTCTTTATCATGCTAAGAGGAGCAGGAAAAAGCAAAAAATTTCAGAATTGCACCTTGCAATGCGGAGAAATTACTGTTTGTGCATTTACAATATTCATTGATTTTTGCCATTGAAAAACGTCCAGAAATGATTGAAGCTACTGACTGAATGAAAGGAGCTGGCATCTCACTCTCTTTGAATCTTCTTTATCATGCTAAGAGGAGCAGGAAAAAGCAAAAAATTTCAGAATTGCACCTTGCAATGCGGAGAAATTACTGTTTGTGCATTTACAATATTCATTGATTTTTGCCATTGAAAAACGTCCAGAAATGATTGAAGCTACTGACTGAATGAAAGGAGCTGGCATCTCACTCTCTTTGAATCTTCTTTATCATGCTAGGATTAGCAGGAAAAAGCAAAAAATTTCAGAATTGCACCTTGCAATGTGGAGATATTACTGTTTGTGCATTTACAATATTCATTGAATTTTGCCATTGAAAAACGTCCAGAAATGTTTGAAGCTACTGACTGAATGAAAGGAGCTGGCATCTCACTCTATTTGAATCTTCTTTATCATGCTAGGATTAGCAGGAAAAAGCAAAAAATTTCAGAATTGCACCTTGCAATGTGGAGATATTACTGTTTGTGCATTTACAATATTCATTGATTTTTGCCATTGAAAAACGTCCAGAAATGTTTATACCAGAAATGTTTGAAGCTACTGACTGAATGAAAGGAGCTGGCATCTCACTCTCTTTGAATCTTCTTTATCATGCTAAGAGGAGCAGGAAAAAGCAAAAAATTTCAGAATTGCACGTTGCAATGCGGAGAAATTACTGTTTGTGCATTTACAATATTCATTGATTTTTGCCATTGAAAAACGTCCAGAAATGACTGAAGCTACTGACTGAATGAAAGGAGCTGGCATCTCACTCTCTTTGAATCTTCTTTATCATGCTAAGAGGAGCAGGAAAAAGCAAAAAATTTCAGAATTGCACCTTGCAATGCGGAGAAATTACTGTTTGTGCATTTACAATATTCATTGATTTTTGCCATTGAAAAACATCCCGAAATGATTGAAGCTACTGACTGAATGAAAGGAGCTGGCATCTCACGCTCTTTGAATCTTCTTTATCATGCTAAGAGGAGCAGGAAAAAGCAAAAAATTTCAGAATTGCACCTTGCAATGCGGAGAAATTACTGTTTGTGCATTTACAATATTCATTGATTTTTGCCATTGAAAAACATCATGTTATTCATATACCAGAAATGATTGAAGCTACTGACTGAATGAAAGGAGCTGGCATCTCACTCTCTTTGAATCTTCTTTATCATGCTAAGAGGAGCAGGAAAAAGCAAAAAATTTCAGAATTGCACCTTGCAATGCGGAGAAATTACTGTTTGTGCATTTACAATATTCATTGATTTTTGCCATTGAAAAACGTCCAGAAATGATTGAAGCTACTGACTGAATGAAAGGAGCTGGCATCTCACTCTCTTTGAATCTTCTTTATCATGCTAAGAGGAGCAGGAAAAAGCAAAAAATTTCAGAATTGCACCTTGCAATGCGGAGAAATTACTGTTTGTGCATTTACAATATTCATTGATTTTTGCCATTGAAAAACGTCCAGAAATGATTGAAGCTACTGACTGAATGAAAGGAGCTGGCATCTCACTCTCTTTGAATCTTCTTTATCATGCTAAGAGGAGCAGGAAAAAGCAAAAAATTTCAGAATTGCACCTTGCAATGCGGAGAAATTACTGTTTGTGCATTTACAATATTCATTGATTTTTGCCATTGAAAAACGTCCAGAAATGATTGAAGCTACTGACTGAATGAAAGGAGCTGGCATCTCACTCTCTTTGAATCTTCTTTATCATGCTAAGAGGAGCAGGAAAAAGCAAAAAATTTCAGAATTGCAACTTGCAATGCGGAGAAATTACTGTTTGTGCATTTACAATATTCATTGATTTTTGCCATTGAAAAACATCATGTTATTCATATACCAGAAATGACTGAAGCTACTGACTGAATGAAAGGAGCTGGCATCTCACTCTCTTTGAATCTTCATTATCATGCTAAGAGGAGCAGGAAAAAGCAAAAAATTTCAGAATTGCACCTTGCAATGCGGAGAAATTACTGTTTGTGCATTTACAATATTCATTGATTTTTGCCATTGAAAAACGTCCTGAAATGATTGAAGCTACTGACTGAATGAAAGGAGCTGGCATCTCACTCTCTTTGAATCTTCTTTATCATGCTAAGAGGAGCAGGAAAAAGCAAAAAATTTCAGAATTGCACCTTGCAATGCGGAGAAATTACTGTTTGTGCATTTACAATATTCATTGATTTTTGCCATTGAAAAACGTCCAGAAATGTTTGAAGCTACTGACTGAATGAAAGGAGCTGGCATCTCACTCTCTTTGAATCTTCTTTATCATGCTAGGATTAGCAGGAAAAAGCAAAAAATTTCAGAATTGCACCTTTCAATGTGGAGATATTACTGTTTGTGCATTTACAATATTCATTGATTTTTGCCATTGAAAAACGTCCAGAAATGTTTGAAGCTACTGACTGAATGAAAGGAGCTGGCATCTCACTCTCTTTGAATCTTCTTTATCATGCTAGGAGTAGCAGGAAAAAGCAAAAAATTTCAGAATTGCACCTTGCAATGTGGAGATATTACTGTTTGTGCATTTACAATATTCATTGATTTTTGCCATTGAAAAACGTCCAGAAATGTTTGAAGCTACTGACTGAATGAAAGGAGCTGGCATCTCACTCTCTTTGAATCTTCTTTATCATGCTAGGATTAGCAGGAAAAAGCAAAAAATTTCAGAATTGCACCTTGCAATGTGGAGATATTACTGTTTGTGCATTTACAATATTCATTGATTTTTGCCATTGAAAAACATCATGTTATTCATATACCAGAAATGTTTGAAGCTACTGACTGAATGAAAGGAGCTGACATCTCACTCTCTTTGAATCTTCTTTATCATGCTAGGATTAGCAGGAAAAAGCAAAAAATTTCAGAATTGCACCTTGCAATGTGGAGATATTACTGTTTGTGCATTTACAATATTCATTGATTTTTGCCATTGAAAAACGTCCAGAAATGTTTGAAGCTACTGACTGAATGAAAGGAGCTGGCATCTCACTCTATTTGAATCTTCTTTATCATCCTAGGATTAGCAGGAAAAAGCAAAAAATTTCAGCATTGCACCTTGCAATGTGGAGATATTACTGTTTGTGCATTTACAATATTCATTGATTTTTGCCATTGAAAAACATCCAGAAATGTTTATACCAGAAATGTTTGAAGCTACTGACTGAATGAAAGGAGCTGGCATCTCACTCTCTTTGAATCTTCTTTATCATGCTAAGAGGAGCAGGAAAAAGCAAAAAATTTCAGAATTGCACTTTGCAATGCGGAGAAATTACTGTTTGTGCATTTACAATATTCATTGATTTTTGCCATTGAAAAACGTCCAGAAATGACTGAAGCTACTGACTGAATGAAAGGAGCTGGCATCTCACTCTCTTTGAATCTTCTTTATCATGCTAAGAGGAGCAGGAAAAAGCAAAAAATTTCAGAATTGCATCTTGCAACGCGGAGAAATTACTGTTTGTGCATTTACAATATTCATTGATTTTTGCCATTGAAAAACGTCCAGAAATGATTGAAGCTACTGACTGAATGAAAGGAGCTGGCATCTCACTCTCTTTGAATCTTCTTTATCATGCTAAGAGGAGCAGGAAAAAGCAAAAAATTTCAGAATTGCACCTTGCAATGCGGAGAAATTACTGTTTGTGCATTTACAATATTCATTGATTTTTGCCATTGAAAAACATCATGTTATTCATATACCAGAAATGATTGAAGCTACTGACTGAATGAAAGGAGCTGGCATCTCACTCTCTTTGAATCTTCTTTATCATGCTAAGAGGAGCAGGAAAAAGCAAAAAATTTCAGAATTGCACCTTGCAATGCGGAGAAATTACTGTTTGTGCATTTACAATATTCATTGATTTTTGCCATTGAAAAACATCCAGAAATGATTGAAGCTACTGACTGAATGAAAGGAGCTGGCATCTCACTCTCTTTGAATCTTCTTTATCATGCTAAGAGGAGCAGGAAAAAGCAAAAAATTTCAGAATTGCACCTTGCAATGCGGAGAAATTACTGTTTGTGCATTTACAATATTCATTGATTTTTGCCATTGAAAAACGTCCAGAAATGATTGAAGCTACTGACTGAATGAAAGGAGCTGGCATCTCACTCTCTTTGAATCTTCTTTATCATGCTAGGATTAGCAGGAAAAAGCAAAAAATTTCAGAATTGCACCTTGCAATGTGGAGATATTACTGTTTGTGCATTTACAATATTCATTGAATTTTGCCATTGAAAAACGTCCAGAAATGTTTGAAGCTACTGACTGAATGAAAGGAGCTGGCATCTCACTCTATTTGAATCTTCTTTATCATGCTAGGATTAGCAGGAAAAAGCAAAAAATTTCAGAATTGCACCTTGCAATGTGGAGATATTACTGTTTGTGCATTTACAATATTCATTGATTTTTGCCATTGAAAAACATCATGTTATTCATATACCAGAAATGTTTGAAGCTACTGACTGAATGAAAGGAGCTGACATCTCACTCTCTTTGAATCTTCTTTATCATGCTAGGATTAGCAGGAAAAAGCAAAAAATTTCAGAATTGCACCTTGCAATGTGGAGATATTACTGTTTGTGCATTTACAATATTCATTGATTTTTGCCATTGAAAAACGTCCAGAAATGTTTGAAGCTACTGACTGAATGAAAGGAGCTGGCATCTCACTCTATTTGAATCTTCTTTATCATCCTAGGATTAGCAGGAAAAAGCAAAAAATTTCAGCATTGCACCTTGCAATGTGGAGATATTACTGTTTGTGCATTTACAATATTCATTGATTTTTGCCATTGAAAAACATCCAGAAATGTTTATACCAGAAATGTTTGAAGCTACTGACTGAATGAAAGGAGCTGGCATCTCACTCTCTTTGAATCTTCTTTATCATGCTAAGAGGAGCAGGAAAAAGCAAAAAATTTCAGAATTGCACTTTGCAATGCGGAGAAATTACTGTTTGTGCATTTACAATATTCATTGATTTTTGCCATTGAAAAACGTCCAGAAATGACTGAAGCTACTGACTGAATGAAAGGAGCTGGCATCTCACTCTCTTTGAATCTTCTTTATCATGCTAAGAGGAGCAGGAAAAAGCAAAAAATTTCAGAATTGCATCTTGCAATGCGGAGAAATTACTGTTTGTGCATTTACAATATTCATTGATTTTTGCCATTGAAAAACGTCCAGAAATGACTGAAGCTACTGACTGAATGAAAGGAGCTGGCATCTCACTCTCTTTGAATCTTCTTTATCATGCTAAGAGGAGCAGGAAAAAGCAAAAAATTTCAGAATTGCATCTTGCAATGCGGAGAAATTACTGTTTGTGCATTTACAATATTCATTGATTTTTGCCATTGAAAAACGTCCAGAAATGATTGAAGCTACTGACTGAATGAAAGGAGCTGGCATCTCACTCTCTTTGAATCTTCTTTATCATGCTAAGAGGAGCAGGAAAAAGCAAAAAATTTCAGAATTGCACCTTGCAATGCGGAGAAATTACTGTTTGTGCATTTACAATATTCATTGATTTTTGCCATTGAAAAACATCATGTTATTCATATACCAGAAATGATTGAAGCTACTGACTGAATGAAAGGAGCTGGCATCTCACTCTCTTTGAATCTTCTTTATCATGCTAAGAGGAGCAGGAAAAAGCAAAAAATTTCAGAATTGCACCTTGCAATGCGGAGAAATTACTGTTTGTGCATTTACAATATTCATTGATTTTTGCCATTGAAAAACATCCAGAAATGATTGAAGCTACTGACTGAATGAAAGGAGCTGGCATCTCACTCTCTTTGAATCTTCTTTATCATGCTAAGAGGAGCAGGAAAAAGCAAAAAATTTCAGAATTGCACCTTGCAATGCGGAGAAATTACTGTTTGTGCATTTACAATATTCATTGATTTTTGCCATTGAAAAACGTCCAGAAATGATTGAAGCTACTGACTGAATGAAAGGAGCTGGCATCTCACTCTCTTTGAATCTTCTTTATCATGCTAGGATTAGCAGGAAAAAGCAAAAAATTTCAGAATTGCACCTTGCAATGTGGAGATATTACTGTTTGTGCATTTACAATATTCATTGAATTTTGCCATTGAAAAACGTCCAGAAATGTTTGAAGCTACTGACTGAATGAAAGGAGCTGGCATCTCACTCTATTTGAATCTTCTTTATCATGCTAGGATTAGCAGGAAAAAGCAAAAAATTTCAGAATTGCACCTTGCAATGTGGAGATATTACTGTTTGTGCATTTACAATATTCATTGATTTTTGCCATTGAAAAACATCATGTTATTCATATACCAGAAATGTTTGAAGCTACTGACTGAATGAAAGGAGCTGACATCTCACTCTCTTTGAATCTTCTTTATCATGCTAGGATTAGCAGGAAAAAGCAAAAAATTTCAGAATTGCACCTTGCAATGTGGAGATATTACTGTTTGTGCATTTACAATATTCATTGATTTTTGCCATTGAAAAACGTCCAGAAATGTTTGAAGCTACTGACTGAATGAAAGGAGCTGGCATCTCACTCTATTTGAATCTTCTTTATCATCCTAGGATTAGCAGGAAAAAGCAAAAAATTTCAGCATTGCACCTTGCAATGTGGAGATATTACTGTTTGTGCATTTACAATATTCATTGATTTTTGCCATTGAAAAACATCCAGAAATGTTTATACCAGAAATGTTTGAAGCTACTGACTGAATGAAAGGAGCTGGCATCTCACTCTCTTTGAATCTTCTTTATCATGCTAAGAGGAGCAGGAAAAAGCAAAAAATTTCAGAATTGCACTTTGCAATGCGGAGAAATTACTGTTTGTGCATTTACAATATTCATTGATTTTTGCCATTGAAAAACGTCCAGAAATGACTGAAGCTACTGACTGAATGAAAGGAGCTGGCATCTCACTCTCTTTGAATCTTCTTTATCATGCTAAGAGGAGCAGGAAAAAGCAAAAAATTTCAGAATTGCATCTTGCAATGCGGAGAAATTACTGTTTGTGCATTTACAATATTCATTGATTTTTGCCATTGAAAAACGTCCAGAAATGATTGAAGCTACTGACTGAATGAAAGGAGCTGGCATCTCACTCTCTTTGAATCTTCTTTATCATGCTAAGAGGAGCAGGAAAAAGCAAAAAATTTCAGAATTGCACCTTGCAATGCGGAGAAATTACTGTTTGTGCATTTACAATATTCATTGATTTTTGCCATTGAAAAACATCATGTTATTCATATACCAGAAATGATTGAAGCTACTGACTGAATGAAAGGAGCTGGCATCTCACTCTCTTTGAATCTTCTTTATCATGCTAAGAGGAGCAGGAAAAAGCAAAAAATTTCAGAATTGCACCTTGCAATGCGGAGAAATTACTGTTTGTGCATTTACAATATTCATTGATTTTTGCCATTGAAAAACATCCAGAAATGATTGAAGCTACTGACTGAATGAAAGGAGCTGGCATCTCACTCTCTTTGAATCTTCTTTATCATGCTAAGAGGAGCAGGAAAAAGCAAAAAATTTCAGAATTGCACCTTGCAATGCGGAGAAATTACTGTTTGTGCATTTACAATATTCATTGATTTTTGCCATTGAAAAACGTCCAGAAATGATTGAAGCTACTGACTGAATGAAAGGAGCTGGCATCTCACTCTCTTTGAATCTTCTTTATCATGCTAGGATTAGCAGGAAAAAGCAAAAAATTTCAGAATTGCACCTTGCAATGTGGAGATATTACTGTTTGTGCATTTACAATATTCATTGAATTTTGCCATTGAAAAACGTCCAGAAATGTTTGAAGCTACTGACTGAATGAAAGGAGCTGGCATCTCACTCTATTTGAATCTTCTTTATCATGCTAGGATTAGCAGGAAAAAGCAAAAAATTTCAGAATTGCACCTTGCAATGTGGAGATATTACTGTTTGTGCATTTACAATATTCATTGATTTTTGCCATTGAAAAACGTCCAGAAATGTTTATACCAGAAATGTTTGAAGCTACTGACTGAATGAAAGGAGCTGGCATCTCACTCTCTTTGAATCTTCTTTATCATGCTAAGAGGAGCAGGAAAAAGCAAAAAATTTCAGAATTGCACCTTGCAATGCGGAGAAATTACTTTTTGTGCATTTACAATATTCATTGATTTTTGCCATTGAAAAACGTCCAGAAATGACTGAAGCTACTGACTGAATGAAAGGAGCTGGCATCTCACTCTCTTTGAATCTTCTTTACCATGCTAAGAGGAGCAGGAAAAAGCAAAAAAATTCAGAATTGCACCTTGCAATGCGGAGAAATTACTGTTTGTGCATTTACAATATTCATTGATTTTTGCCATTGAAAAACGTCCAGAAATGATTGAAGCTACTGACTGAATGAAAGGAGCTGGCATCTCACTCTCTTTGAATCTTCTTTATCATGCTAGGATTAGCAGGAAAAAGCAAAAAATTTCAGAATTGCACCTTGCAATGTGGAGATATTACTGTTTGTGCATTTACAATATTCATTGATTTTTGCCATTGAAAAACGTCCAGAAATGTTTGAAGCTACTGACTGAATGAAAGGAGCTGGCATCTCACTCTCTTTGAATCTTCTTTATCATGCTAGGATTAGCAGGAAAAAGCAAAAAATTTCAGAATTGCACCTTGCAATGTGGAGATATTACTGTTTGTGCATTTACAATATTCATTGATTTTTGCCATTGAAAAACGTCCAGAAATGTTTGAAGCTACTGACTGAATGAAAGGAGCTGGCATCTCACTCTCTTTGAATCTTCTTTATCATGCTAGGATTAGCAGGAAAAAGCAAAAAATTTCAGAATTGCACCTTGCAATGTGGAGATATTACTGTTTGTGCATTTACAATATTCATTGATTTTTGCCATTGAAAAACATCATGTTATTCATATACCAGAAATGTTTGAAGCTACTGACTGAATGAAAGGAGCTGACATCTCACTCTCTTTGAATCTTCTTTATCATGCTAGGATTAGCAGGAAAAAGCAAAAAATTTCAGAATTGCACCTTGCAATGTGGAGATATTACTGTTTGTGCATTTACAATATTCATTGATTTTTGCCATTGAAAAACGTCCAGAAAGGTTTGAAGCTACTGACTGAATGAAAGGAGCTGGCATCTCACTCTATTTGAATCTTCTTTATCATGCTAGGATTAGCAGGAAAAAGCAAAAAAAATTTCAGCATTGCACCTTGCAATGTGGAGATATTACTGTTTGTGCATTTACAATATTCATTGATTTTTGCCATTGAAAAACGTCCAGAAATGTTTATACCAGAAATGTTTGAAGCTACTGACTGAATGAAAGGAGCTGGCATCTCACTCTCTTTGAATCTTCTTTATCATGCTAAGAGGAGCAGGAAAAAGCAAAAAATTTCAGAATTGCACCTTGCAATGCGGAGAAATTACTGTTTGTGCATTTACAATATTCATTGATTTTTGCCATTGAAAAACTTCCAGAAATGACTGAAGCTACTGACTGAATGAAAGGAGCTGGCATCTCACTCTCTTTGAATCTTCTTTATCATGCTAAGAGGAGCAGGAAAAAGCAAAAAATTTCAGAATTGCACCTTGCAATGCGGAGAAATTACTGTTTGTGCATTTACAATATTCATTGATTTTTGCCATTGAAAAACGTCCAGAAATGATTGAAGCTACTGACTGAATGAAAGGAGCTGGCATCTCACTCTCTTTGAATCTTCTTTATCATGCTAAGAGGAGCAGGAAAAAGCAAAAAATTTCAGAATTGCACCTTGCAATGCGGAGAAATTACTGTTTGTGCATTTACAATATTCATTGATTTTTGCCATTGAAAAACATCATGTTATTCATATACCAGAAATGATTGAAGCTACTGACTGAATGAAAGGAGCTGGCATCTCACTCTCTTTGAATCTTCTTTATCATGCTAAGAGGAGCAGGAAAAAGCAAAAAATTTCAGAATTGCACCTTGCAATGCGGAGAAATTACTGTTTGTGCATTTACAATATTCATTGATTTTTGCCATTGAAAAACGTCCAGAAATGATTGAAGCTACTGACTGAATGAAAGGAGCTGGCATCTCACTCTCTTTGAATCTTCTTTATCATGCTAAGAGGAGCAGGAAAAAGCAAAAAATTTCAGAATTTCATCTTGCAATGCGGAGAAATTACTGTTTGTGCATTTACAATATTCATTGATTTTTGCCATTGAAAAACGTCCAGAAATGATTAAAGCTACTGACTGAATGAAAGGAGCTGGCATCTCACTCTCTTTGAATCTTCTTTATCATGCTAAGAGGAGCAGGAAAAAGCAAAAAATTTCAGAATTGCACCTTGCAATGCGGAGAAATTACTGTTTGTGCATTTACAATATTCATTGATTTTTGCCATTGAAAAACGTCCAGAAATGATTGAAGCTACTGACTGAATGAAAGGAGCCGGAATCTCACTCTCTTTGAATCTTCTTTATCATGCTAAGAGGAGCAGGAAAAAGCAAAAAATTTCAGAATTGCAACTTGCAATGCGGAGAAATTACTGTTTGTGCATTTACAATATTCATTGATTTTTGCCATTGAAAAACATCATGTTATTCATATACCAGAAATGATTGAAGCTACTGACTGAATGAAAGGAGCTGGCATCTCACTCTCTTTGAATCTTCTTTATCATGCTAAGAGGAGCAGGAAAAAGCAAAAAATTTCAGAATTGCACCTTGCAATGCGGAGAAATTACTGTTTGTGCATTTACAATATTCATTGATTTTTGCCATTGAAAAACGTCCAGAAATGATTGAAGCTACTGACTGAATGAAAGGAGCTGGCATCTCACTCTCTTTGAATCTTCTTTATCATGCTAAGAGGAGCAGGAAAAAGCAAAAAATTTCAGAATTGCACCTTGCAATGCGGAGAAATTACTGTTTGTGCATTTACAATATTCATTGATTTTTGCCATTGAAAAACGTCCAGAAATGATTGAAGCTACTGACTGAATGAAAGGAGCTGGCATCTCACTCTCTTTGAATCTTCTTTATCATGCTAAGAGGAGCAGGAAAAAGCAAAAAATTTCAGAATTGCACCTTGCAATGCGGAGAAATTACTGTTTGTGCATTTACAATATTCATTAATTTTTGCCATTGAAAAACATCATGTTATTCATATCCCAGAAATGTTTGAAGCTACTGACAATGAAAGAAGCTGGCATCTCACTCTCTTTGAATCTTCTTTATCATGCTAATAGGAGCAGGAAAAAGCAAAAAATTTCAGAATTGCACCTTGCAATGCGGAGAAATTACTGTTTGTGCATTTACAATATTCATTGATTTTTGCCATTGAAAAACGTCCAGAAATGATTGAAGCTACTGACTGAATGAAAGGAGCTGGCATCTCACTCTCTTTGAATCTTCTTTATCATGCTAAGAGGAGCAGGAAAAAGCAAAAAATTTCAGAATTGCACCTTGCAATGCGGAGAAATTACTGTTTGTGCATTTACAATATTCATTGATTTTTGCCATTGAAAAACATCATGTTATTCATATACCAGAAATGTTTGAAGCTACTGACTGAATGAAAGGAGCTGGCATCTCACTCTCTTTGAATCTTCTTTATCATGCTAAGAGGAGCAGGAAAAAGCAAAAAATTTCAGAATTGCACCTTGCAATGCGGAGAAATTACTGTTTGTGCATTTACAATATTCATTGATTTTTGCCATTGAAAAACGTCCAGAAATGATTGAAGCTACTGACTGAATGAAAGGAGCTGGCATCTCACTCTCTTTGAATCTTCTTTATCATGCTAAGAGGAGCAGGAAAATGCAAGAAATTTCAGAATTGCACCTTGCAATGCGGAGAAATTACTGTTTGTGCATTTATAATATTCATTGATTTTTGCCATTGAAAAACATCCAGAAATGATTGAAGCTACTGACTGAATGAAAGGAGCTGGCATCTCACTCTCTTTGAATCTTCTTTATCATGCTAAGAGGAGCAGGAAAAAGCAAAAAATTTCAGAATTGCACCTTGCAATGCGGAGAAATTACTGTTTGTGCATTTACAATATTCATTGATTTTTGCCATTGAAAAACATCATGTTATTCATATACCAGAAATGATTGAAGCTACTGACTGAATGAAAGGAGCTGGCATCTCACTCTCTTTGAATCTTTTTTATCATGCTAAGAGGAGCAGGAAAAAGCAAAAAATTTCAGAATTGCACCTTGCAATGCGGAGAAATTACTGTTTGTGCATTTACAATATTCATTGATTTTTGCATTGAAAAACGTCCAGAAATGACTGAAGCTACTGACTGAATGAAAGGAGCTGGCATCTCACTCTGCTACTGACTGAATGAAAGGAGCTGGCATCTCACTCTCTTTGAATCTTCTTTACCATGCTAAGAGGAGCAGGAAAAAGCAAAAAATTTCAGAATTGCATCTTGCAATGCGGAGAAATTACTGTTTGTGCATTTACAATATTCATTGATTTTTGCCATTGAAAAACGTCCAGAAATGATTGAAGCTACTGACTGAATGAAAGGAGCTGGCATCTCACTCTCTTTGAATCTTCTTTATCATGCTAAGAGGAGCAGGAAAAAGCAAAAAATTTCAGAATTGCACCTTGCAATGCGGAGAAATTACTGTTTGTGCATTTACAATATTCATTGATTTTTGCCATTGAAAAACATCATGTTATTCATATACCAGAAATGATTGAAGCTACTGACTGAATGAAAGGAGCTGGCATCTCACTCTCTTTGAATCTTCTTTATCATGCTAAGAGGAGCAGGAAAAAGCAAAAAATTTCAGAATTGCACCTTGCAATGCGGAGAAATTACTGTTTGTGCATTTACAATATTCATTGATTTTTGCCATTGAAAAACGTCCAGAAATGATTGAAGCTACTGACTGAATGAAAGGAGCTGGCATCTCACTCTCTTTGAATCTTCTTTATCATGCTAAGAGGAGCAGGAAAAAGCAAAAAATTTCAGAATTGCACCTTGCAATGCGGAGAAATTACTGTTTGTGCATTTACAATATTCATTGATTTTTGCCATTGAAAAACGTCCAGAAATGATTGAAGCTACTGACTGAATGAAAGGAGCTGGCATCTCACTCTCTTTGAATCTTCTTTATCATGCTAGGATTAGCAGGAAAAAGCAAAAAATTTCAGAATTGCACCTGGCAATGTGGAGATATTACTGTTTGTGCATTTACAATATTCATTGAATTTTGCCATTGAAAAACGTCCAGAAATGTTTGAAGCTACTGACTGAATGAAAGGAGCTGGCATCTCACTCTATTTGAATCTTCTTTATTATGCTAGGATTAGCAGGAAAAAGCAAAAAATTTCAGAATTGCACCTTGCAATGTGGAGATATTACTGTTTGTGCATTTACAATATTCATTGATTTTTGCCCTTGAAAAACGTCCAGAAATGTTTATACCAGAAATGTTTGAAGCTACTGACTGAATGAAAGGAGCTGGCATCTCACTCTCTTTGAATCTTCTTTATCATGCTAAGAGGAGCAGGAAAAAGCAAAAAATTTCAGAATTGCACCTTGCAATGCGGAGAAATTACTGTTTGTGCATTTACAATATTCATTGATTTTTGCCATTGAAAAACGTCCAGAAATGACTGAAGCTACTGACTGAATGAAAGGAGCTGGCATCTCACTCTCTTTGAATCTTCTTTATCATGCTAAGAGGAGCAGGAAAAAGCAAAAAATTTCAAAATTGCACCTTGCAATGCGGAGAAATTACTGTTTGTGCATTTACAATATTCATTGATTTTTGCCATTGAAAAACGTCCAGAAATGATTGAAGCTACTGACTGAATGAAAGGAGCTGGCATCTCACTCTCTTTGAATCTTCTTTATCATGCTAAGAGGAGCAGGAAAAAGCAAAAAATTTCAGAATTGCACCTTGCAATGCGGAGAAATTACTGTTTGTGCATTTACAATATTCATTGATTTTTGCCATTGAAAAACATCATGTTATTCATATACCAGAAATGATTGAAGCTACTGACTGAATGAAAGGAGCTGGCATCTCACTCTCTTTGAATCTTCTTTATCATGCTAAGAGGAGCAGGAAAAAGCAAAAAATTTCAGAATTGCACCTTGCAATGCGGAGAAATTACTGTTTGTGCATTTACAATATTCATTGATTTTTGCCATTGAAAAACGTCCAGAAATGATTGAAGCTACTGACTGAATGAAAGGAGCTGGCATCTCACTCTCTTTGAATCTTTTTTATCATGCTAAGAGGAGCAGGAAAAAGCAAAAAATTTCAGAATTGCATCTTGCAATGCGGAGAAATTACTGTTTGTGCATTTACAATATTCATTGATTTTTGTCATTGAAAAACGTCCAGAAATGATTGAAGCTACTGACTGAATGAAAGGAGCTGGCATCTCACTCTCTTTGAATCTTCTTTATCATGCTAAGAGGAGCAGGAAAAAGCAAAAAATTTCAGAATTGCACCTTGCAATGCGGAGAAATTACTGTTTGTGCATTTACAATATTCATTGATTTTTGCCATTGAAAAACGTCCAGAAATGATTGAAGCTACTGACTGAATGAAAGGAGCTGGAATCTCACTCTCTTTGAATCTTCTTTATCATGCTAAGAGGAGCAGGAAAAAGCAAAAAATTTCAGAATTGCAACTTGCAATGCGGAGAAATTACTGTTTGTGCATTTACAATATTCATTGATTTTTGCCATTGAAAAACATCATGTTATTCATATACCAGAAATGATTGAAGCTACTGACTGAATGAAAGGAGCTGGCATCTCACTCTCTTTGAATCTTCTTTATCATGCTAAGAGGAGCAGGAAAAAGCAAAAAATTTCAGAATTGCACCTTGCAATGCGGAGAAATTACTGTTTGTGCATTTACAATATTCATTGATTTTTGCCATTGAAAAACGTCCAGAAATGATTGAAGCTACTGACTGAATGAAAGGAGCTGGCATCTCACTCTCTTTGAATCTTCTTTATCATGCTAAGAGGAGCAGGAAAAAGCAAAAAATTTCAGAATTGCACCTTGCAATGCGGAGAAATTACTGTTTGTGCATTTACAATATTCATTGATTTTTGCCATTGAAAAACGTCCAGAAATGATTGAAGCTACTGACTGAATGAAAGGAGCTGGCATCTCACTCTCTTTGAATCTTCTTTATCATGCTAAGAGGAGCAGGAAAAAGCAAAAAATTTCAGAATTGCACCTTGCAATGTGGAGAAATTACTGTTTGTGCATTTACAATATTCATTAATTTTTGCCATTGAAAAACATCATGTTATTCATATCCCAGAAATGTTTGAAGCTACTGACTGAATGAAAGAAGCTGGCATCTCACTCTCTTTGAATCTTCTTTATCATGCTAAGAGGAGCAGGAAAAAGCAAAAAATTTCAGAATTGCACCTTGCAATGCGGAGAAATTACTGTTTGTGAATTTACAATATTCATTGATTTTTGCCATTGAAAAACGTCCAGAAATGATTGAAGCTACTGACTGAATGAAAGGAGCTGGCATCTCACTCTCTTTGAATCTCCTTTATCATGCTAAGAGGAGCAGGAAAAAGCAAAAAATTTCAGAATTGCACCTTGCAATGCGGAGAAATTACTGTTTGTGCATTTACAATATTCATTGATTTTTGCCATTGAAAAACATCATGTTATTCATATACCAGAAATGTTTGAAGCTACTGACTGAATGAAAGGAGCTGGCATCTCACTCTCTTTGAATCTTCTTTATCATGCTAAGAGGAGCAGGAAAAAGCAAAAAATTTCAGAATTGCACCTTGCAATGCGGAGAAATTACTGTTTGTGCATTTACAATATTCATTGATTTTTGCCATTGAAAAACGTCCAGAAATGATTGAATCTACTGACTGAATGAAAGGAGCTGGCATCTCACTCTCTTTGGATCTTCTTTATCATGCTAAGAGGAGCAGGAAAATGCAAGAAATTTCAGAATTGCACCTTGCAATGCGGAGAAATTACTGTTTGTGCATTTACAATATTCATTGATTTTTGCCATTGAAAAACATCCAGAAATGATTGAAGCTACTGACTGAATGAAAGGAGCTGGCATCTCACTCTCTTTGAATCTTCTTTATCATGCTAGGATTAGCAGGAAAAAGCAAAAAATTTCAGAATTGCACCTTGCAATGTGGAGATATTACTGTTTGTGCATTTACAATATTCATTGATTTTTGCCATTGAAAAACGTCCAGAAATGTTTATACCAGAAATGTTTGAAGCTACTGACTGAATGAAAGGAGCTGGCATCTCACTCTCTTTGAATCTTCTTTATCATGCAAAGAGGAGCAGGAAAAAGCAAAAAATTTCAGAATTGCACCTTGCAATGCGGAGAAATTACTGTTTGTGCATTTACAATATTCATTGATTTTTGCCATTGAAAAACGTCCAGAAATGATTGAAGCTACTGACTGAATGAAAGGAGCTGGCATCTCACTCTCTTTGAATCTTCTTTATCATGCTAAGAGGAGCAGGAAAAAGCAAAAAATTTCAGAATTGCACCTTGCAATGCGGAGAAATTACTGTTTGTGCATTTACAATATTCACTGATTTTTGCCATTGAAAAACGTCCAGAAATGATTGAAGCAACTGACTGAATGAAAGGAGCTGGCATCTCACTCTCTTTGAATCTTCTTTATCATGCTAAGAGGAGCAGGAAAAAGCAAAAAATTTCAGAATTGCACCTTGCAATGCGGAGAAATTACTGTTTGTGCATTTACAATATTCATTGATTTTTGCCATTGAAAAACGTCCAGAAATAATTGAAGCTACTGACTGAATGAAAGGAGCTGGCATCTCACTCTCTTTGAATCTTCTTTATCATGCTAAGAGGAGCAGGAAAAAGCAAAAAATTTCAGAATTGCACCTTGCAATGCGGAGAAATTACTGTTTGTGCTTTTACAATATTCATTGATTTTTGCCATTGAAAAACATCATGTTATTCATATACCAGAAATGTTTGAAGCTACTGACTGAATGAAAGGAGCTGGCATCTCACTCTCTTTGAATCTTCTTTATCATGCTAAGAGGAGCAGGAAAAAGCAAAAAATTTCAGAATTGCACCTTGCAATGCGGAGAAATTACTGTTTGTGCATTTACAATATTCATTGATTTTTGCCATTGAAAAATGTCCAGAAATGATTGAAGCTGCTGACTGAATGAAAGGAGCTGGCATCTCACTCTCTTTGAATCTTCTTTATCATGCTAAGAGGAGCAGGAAAAAGCAAAAAATTTCAGAATTGCACCTTGCAATGCGGAGAAATTACTGTTTGTGCATTTACAATATTCATTGATTTTTGCCTTTGAAAAACATCATGTTATTCATATACCAGAAATGATTGAAGCTACTGACTGAATGAAAGGAGCTGGCATCTCACTCTCTTTGAATCTTCTTTATCATGCTAAGAGGAGCAGGAAAAAGCAAAAAATTTCAGAATTGCACCTTGCAATGCGGAGAAATTACTGTTTGTGCATTTACAATATTCATTGATTTTTGCCATTGAAAAACGTCCAGAAATGATTGAAGCTACTGACTGAATGAAAGGAGCTGGCATCTCACTCTCTTTGAATCTTCTTTATCATGCTAAGAGGAGCAGGAAAAAGCAAAAAATTTCAGAATTGCACCTTGCAATGCGGAGAAATTACTGTTTGTGCATTTACAATATTCATTGATTTTTGCCATTGAAAAACGTCCAGAAATGATTGAAGCTACTGACTGAATGAAAGGAGCTGGCATCTCACTCTCTTTGAATCTTCTTTATCATGCTAAGAGGAGCAGGAAAAAGCAAAAAATTTCAGAATTGCACCTTGCAATGCGGAGAAATTACTGTTTGTGCATTTACAATATTCATTGATTTTTGCCATTGAAAAACATCATGTTATTCATATACTAGAAATGTTTGAAGCTACTGACTGAATGAAAGGAGCTGGCATCTCACTCTCTTTGAATCTTCTTTATCATGCTAAGAGGAGCAGGAAAAAGCAAAAAATTTCAGAATTGCACCTTGCAATGCGGAGAAATTACTGTTTGTGCATTTACAATATTCATTGATTTTTGCCATTGAAAAACGTCCAGAAATGATTGAAGCTACTGACTGAATGAAAGGAGCTGGCATCTCACTCTCTTTGAATCTTCTTTATCATGCTAAGAGGAGCAGGAAAAAGCAAAAAATTTCAGAATTGCACCTTGCAATGCGGAGAAATTACTGTTTGTGCATTTACAATATTCATTGATTTTTGCCATTGAAAAACATCATGTTATTCATATACCAGAAATGATTGAAGCTACTGACTGAATGAAAGGAGCTGGCATCTCGCTCTCTTTGAATCTTCTTTATCATGCTAAGAGGAGCAGGAAAAAGCAAAAAATTTCAGAATTGCACCTTGCAATGCGGAGAAATTACTGTTTGTGCATTTACAATATTCATTGATTTTTGCCATTGAAAAACGTCCAGAAATGATTGAAGCTACTGACTGAATGAAAGGAGCTGGCATCTCACTCTCTTTGAATCTTCTTTATCATGCTAAGAGGAGCAGGAAAAAGCAAAAAATTTCAGAATTGCACCTTGCAATGTGGAGAAATTACTGTTTGTGCATTTACAATATTCATTGATTTTTGCCATTGAAAAACATCATGTTATTCATATACCAGAAATGATTGAAGCTACTGACTGAATGAAAGGAGCTGGCATCTCACTCTCTTTGAATCTTCTTTATCATGCTAAGAGGAGCAGGAAAAAGCAAAAAATTTCAGAATTGCACCTTGCAATGCGGAGAAATTACTGTTTGTGCATTTACAATATTCATTGATTTTTGCCATTGAAAAACGTCCAGAAATGATTGAAGCTACTGACTGAATGAAAGGAGCTGGCATCTCACTCTCTTTGAATCTTCTTTATCATGCTAAGAGGAGCAGGAAAAAGCAAAAAATTTCAGAATTGCACCTTGCAATGCGGAGAAATTACTTTTTGTGCATTTACAATATTCATTGATTTTTGCCATTGAAAAACGTCCAGAAATGACTGAAGCTACTGACTGAATGAAAGGAGCTGGCATCTCACTCTCTTTGAATCTTCTTTACCATGCTAAGAGGAGCAGGAAAAAGCAAAAAAATTCAGAATTGCACCTTGCAATACGGAGAAATTACTGTTTGTGCATTTACAATATTCATTGATTTTTGCCATTGAAAAACGTCCAGAAATGATTGAAGCTACTGACTGAATGAAAGGAGCTGGCATCTCACTCTCTTTGAATCTTCTTTATCATGCTAGGAGTAGCAGGAAAAAGCAAAAAATTTCAGAATTGCACCTTGCAATGTGGAGATATTACTGTTTGTGCATTTACAATATTCATTGATTTTTGCCATTGAAAAACGTCCAGAAATGTTTGAAGCTACTGACTGAATGAAAGGAGCTGGCATCTCACTCTCTTTGAATCTTCTTTATCATGCTAGGATTAGCAGGAAAAAGCAAAAAATTTCAGAATTGCACCTTGCAATGTGGAGATATTACTGTTTGTGCATTTACAATATTCATTGATTTTTGCCATTGAAAAACATCATGTTATTCATATACCAGAAATGTTTGAAGCTACTGACTGAATGAAAGGAGCTGACATCTCACTCTCTTTGAATCTTCTTTATCATGCTAGGATTAGCAGGAAAAAGCAAAAAATTTCAGAATTGCACCTTGCAATGTGGAGATATTACTGTTTGTGCATTTACAATATTCATTGATTTTTGCCATTGAAAAACGTCCAGAAATGTTTGAAGCTACTGACAATGAAAGGAGCTGGCATCTCACTCTATTTGAATCTTCTTTATCATGCTAGGATTAGCAGGAAAAAGCAAAAAAAATTTCAGCATTGCACCTTGCAATGTGGAGATATTACTGTTTGTGCATTTACAATATTCATTGATTTTTGCCATTGAAAAACGTCCAGAAATGTTTATACCAGAAATGTTTGAAGCTACTGACTGAATGAAAGGAGCTGGCATCTCACTCTCTTTGAATCTTCTTTATCATGCTAAGAGGAGCAGGAAAAAGCAAAAAATTTCAGAATTGCACCTTGCAATGCGGAGAAATTACTGTTTGTGCATTTACAATATTCATTGATTTTTGCCATTGAAAAACTTCCAGAAATGACTGAAGCTACTGACTGAATGAAAGTAGCTGGCATCTCACTCTCTTTGAATCTTCTTTATCATGCTAAGAGGAGCAGGAAAAAGCAAAAAATTTCAGAATTGCACCTTGCAATGCGGAGAAATTACTGTTTGTGCATTTACAATATTCATTGATTTTTGCCATTGAAAAACGTCCAGAAATGATTGAAGCTACTGACTGAATGAAAGGAGCTGGCATCTCACTCTCTTTGAATCTTCTTTATCATGCTAAGAGGAGCAGGAAAAAGCAAAAAATTTCAGAATTGCACCTTGCAATGCGGAGAAATTACTGTTTGTGCATTTACAATATTCATTGATTTTTGCCATTGAAAAACATCATGTTATTCATATACCAGAAATGATTGAAGCTACTGACTGAATGAAAGGAGCTGGCATCTCACTCTCTTTGAATCTTCTTTATCATGCTAAGAGGAGCAGGAAAAAGCAAAAAATTTCAGAATTGCACCTTGCAATGCGGAGAAATTACTGTTTGTGCATTTACAATATTCATTGATTTTTGCCATTGAAAAACGTCCAGAAATGATTGAAGCTACTGACTGAATGAAAGGAGCTGGCATCTCACTCTCTTTGAATCTTCTTTATCATGCTAAGAGGAGCAGGAAAAAGCAAAAAATTTCAGAATTTCATCTTGCAATGCGGAGAAATTACTGTTTGTGCATTTACAATATTCATTGATTTTTGCCATTGAAAAACGTCCAGAAATGATTAAAGCTACTGACTGAATGAAAGGAGCTGGCATCTCACTCTCTTTGAATCTTCTTTATCATGCTAAGAGGAGCAGGAAAAAGCAAAAAATTTCAGAATTGCACCTTGCAATGTGGAGAAATTACTGTTTGTGCATTTACAATATTCATTGATTTTTGCCATTGAAAAACGTCCAGAAATTATTGAAGCTACTGACTGAATGAAAGGAGCCGGAATCTCACTCTCTTTGAATCTTCTTTATCATGCTAAGAGGAGCAGGAAAAAGCAAAAAATTTCAGAATTGCAACTTGCAATGCGGAGAAATTACTGTTTGTGCATTTACAATATTCATTGATTTTTGCCATTGAAAAACATCATGTTATTCATATACCAGAAATGATTGAAGCTACTGACTGAATGAAAGGAGCTGGCATCTCACTCTCTTTGAATCTTCTTTATCATGCTAAGAGGAGCAGGAAAAAGCAAAAAATTTCAGAATTGCACCTTGCAATGCGGAGAAATTACTGTTTGTGCATTTACAATATTCATTGATTTTTGCCATTGAAAAACATCCAGAAATGATTGAAGCTACTGACTGAATGAAAGGAGCTGGCATCTCACTCTCTTTGAATCTTCTTTATCATGCTAAGAGGAGCAGGAAAATGCAAAAAATTTCAGAATTGCACCTTGCAATGCGGAGAAATTACTGTTTGTGCATTTACAATATTCATTGATTTTTGCCATTGAAAAACGTCCAGAAATGATTGAAGCTACTGACTGAATGAAAGGAGCTGGCATCTCACTCTCTTTGAATCTTCTTTATCATGCTAAGAGGAGCAGGAAAAAGCAAAAAATTTCAGAATTGCACCTTGCAATGCGGAGAAATTACTGTTTGTGCATTTACAATATTCATTAATTTTTGCCATTGAAAAACATCATGTTATTCATATCCCAGAAATGTTTGAAGCTACTGACAATGAAAGAAGCTGGCATCTCACTCTCTTTGAATCTTCTTTATCATGCTAATAGGAGCAGGAAAAAGCAAAAAATTTCAGAATTGCACCTTGCAATGCGGAGAAATTACTGTTTGTGCATTTACAATATTCATTGATTTTTGCCATTGAAAAACGTCCAGAAATGATTGAAGCTACTGACTGAATGAAAGGAGCTGGCATCTCACTCTCTTTGAATCTTCTTTATCATGCTAAGAGGAGCAGGAAAAAGCAAAAAATTTCAGAATTGCACCTTGCAATGCGGAGAAATTACTGTTTGTGCATTTACAATATTCATTGATTTTTGCCATTGAAAAACATCATGTTATTCATATACCAGAAATGTTTGAAGCTACTGACTGAATGAAAGGAGCTGGCATCTCACTCTCTTTGAATCTTCTTTATCATGCTAAGAGGAGCAGGAAAAAGCAAAAAATTTCAGAATTGCACCTTGCAATGCGGAGAAATTACTGTTTGTGCATTTACAATATTCATTGATTTTTGCCATTGAAAAACGTCCAGAAATGATTGAAGCTACTGACTGAATGAAAGGAGCTGGCATCTCACTCTCTTTGAATCTTCTTTATCATGCTAAGAGGAGCAGGAAAATGCAAGAAATTTCAGAATTGCACCTTGCAATGCGGAGAAATTACTGTTTGTGCATTTATAATATTCATTGATTTTTGCCATTGAAAAACATCCAGAAATGATTGAAGCTACTGACTGAATGAAAGGAGCTGGCATCTCACTCTCTTTGAATCTTCTTTATCATGCTAAGAGGAGCAGGAAAAAGCAAAAAATTTCAGAATTGCACCTTGCAATGCGGAGAAATTACTGTTTGTGCATTTACAATATTCATTGATTTTTGCCATTGAAAAACATCATGTTATTCATATACCAGAAATGATTGAAGCTACTGACTGAATGAAAGGAGCTGGCATCTCACTCTCTTTGAATCTTCTTTATCATGCTAAGAGGAGCAGGAAAAAGCAAAAAATTTCAGAATTGCACCTTGCAATGCGGAGAAATTACTGTTTGTGCATTTACAATATTCATTGATTTTTGCATTGAAAAACGTCCAGAAATGACTGAAGCTACTGACTGAATGAAAGGAGCTGGCATCTCACTCTCTTTGAATATTCTTTACCATGCTAAGAGGAGCAGGAAAAAGCAAAAAATTTCAGAATTGCATCTTGCAATGCGGAGAAATTACTGTTTGTGCATTTACAATATTCATTGATTTTTGCCATTGAAAAACGTCCAGAAATGATTTAAGCTACTGACTGAATGAAAGGAGCTGGCATCTCACTCTCTTTGAATATTCTTTATCATGCTAAGAGGAGCAGGAAAAAGCAAAAAATTTCAGAATTGCACCTTGCAATGCGGAGAAATTACTGTTTGTGCATTTACAATATTCATTGATTTTTGCCATTGAAAAACATCATGTTATTCATATACCAGAAATGATTGAAGCTACTGACTGAATGAAAGGAGCTGGCATCTCACTCTCTTTGAATCTTCTTTATCATGCTAAGAGGAGCAGGAAAAAGCAAAAAATTTCAGAATTGCACCTTGCAATGCGGAGAAATTACTGTTTGTGCATTTACAATATTCATTGATTTTTGCCATTGAAAAACGTCCAGAAATGATTGAAGCTACTGACTGAATGAAAGGAGCTGGCATCTCACTCTCTTTGAATCTTCTTTATCATGCTAAGAGGAGCAGGAAAAAGCAAAAAATTTCAGAATTGCACCTTGCAATGCGGAGAAATTACTGTTTGTGCATTTACAATATTCATTGATTTTTGCCATTGAAAAACGTCCAGAAATGATTGAAGCTACTGACTGAATGAAAGGAGCTGGCATCTCACTCTCTTTGAATCTTCTTTATCATGCTAGGATTAGCAGGAAAAAGCAAAAAATTTCAGAATTGCACCTGGCAATGTGGAGATATTACTGTTTGTGCATTTACAATATTCATTGAATTTTGCCATTGAAAAACGTCCAGAAATGTTTGAAGCTACTGACTGAATGAAAGGAGCTGGCATCTCACTCTATTTGAATCTTCTTTATCATGCTAGGATTAGCAGGAAAAAGCAAAAAATTTCAGAATTGCACCTTGCAATGTGGAGATATTACTGTTTGTGCATTTACAATATTCATTGATTTTTGCCATTGAAAAACGTCCAGAAATGTTTATACCAGAAATGTTTGAAGCTACTGACTGAATGAAAGGAGCTGGCATCTCACTCTCTTTGAATCTTCTTTATCATGCTAAGAGGAGCAGGAAAAAGCAAAAAATTTCAGAATTGCACCTTGCAATGCGGAGAAATTACTGTTTGTGCATTTACAATATTCATTGATTTTTGCCATTGAAAAACGTCCAGAAATGACTGAAGCTACTGACTGAATGAAAGGAGCTGGCATCTCACTCTCTTTGAATCTTCTTTATCATGCTAAGAGGAGCAGGAAAAAGCAAAAAATTTCAAAATTGCACCTTGCAATGCGGAGAAATTACTGTTTGTGCATTTACAATATTCATTGATTTTTGCCATTGAAAAACGTCCAGAAATGATTGAAGCTACTGACTGAATGAAAGGAGCTGGCATCTCACTCTCTTTGAATCTTCTTTATCATGCTAAGAGGAGCAGGAAAAAGCAAAAAATTTCAGAATTGCACCTTGCAATGCGGAGAAATTACTGTTTGTGCATTTACAATATTCATTGATTTTTGCCATTGAAAAACATCATGTTATTCATATACCAGAAATGATTGAAGCTACTGACTGAATGAAAGGAGCTGGCATCTCACTCTCTTTGAATCTTCTTTAACATGCTAAGAGGAGCAGGAAAAAGCAAAAAATTTCAGAATTGCACCTTGCAATGCGGAGAAATTACTGTTTGTGCATTTACAATATTCATTGATTTTTGCCATTGAAAAACGTCCAGAAATGATTGAAGCTACTGACTGAATGAAAGGAGCTGGCATCTCACTCTCTTTGAATCTTTTTTATCATGCTAAGAGGAGCAGGAAAAAGCAAAAAATTTCAGAATTGCATCTTGCAATGCGGAGAAATTACTGTTTGTGCATTTACAATATTCATTGATTTTTGTCATTGAAAAACGTCCAGAAATGATTGAAGCTACTGACTGAATGAAAGGAGCTGGCATCTCACTCTCTTTGAATCTTCTTTATCATGCTAAGAGGAGCAGGAAAAAGCAAAAAATTTCAGAATTGCACCTTGCAATGCGGAGAAATTACTGTTTGTGCATTTACAATATTCATTGATTTTTGCCATTGAAAAACGTCCAGAAATGATTGAAGCTACTGACTGAATGAAAGGAGCTGGAATCTCACTCTCTTTGAATCTTCTTTATCATGCTAAGAGGAGCAGGAAAAAGCAAAAAATTTCAGAATTGCAACTTGCAATGCGGAGAAATTACTGTTTGTGCATTTACAATATTCATTGATTTTTGCCATTGAAAAACATCATGTTATTCATATACCAGAAATGATTGAAGCTACTGACTGAATGAAAGGAGCTGGCATCTCACTCTCTTTGAATCTTCTTTATCATGCTAAGAGGAGCAGGAAAAAGCAAAAAATTTCAGAATTGCACCTTGCAATGCGGAGAAATTACTGTTTGTGCATTTACAATATTCATTGATTTTTGCCATTGAAAAACGTCCAGAAATGATTGAAGCTACTGACTGAATGAAAGGAGCTGGCATCTCACTCTCTTTGAATCTTCTTTATCATGCTAAGAGGAGCAGGAAAAAGCAAAAAATTTCAGAATTGCACCTTGCAATGCGGAGAAATTACTGTTTGTGCATTTACAATATTCATTGATTTTTGCCATTGAAAAACGTCCAGAAATGATTGAAGCTACTGACTGAATGAAAGGAGCTGGCATCTCACTCTCTTTGAATCTTCTTTATCATGCTAAGAGGAGCAGGAAAAAGCAAAAAATTTCAGAATTGCACCTTGCAATGCGGAGAAATTACTGTTTGTGCATTTACAATATTCATTAATTTTTGCCATTGAAAAACATCATGTTATTCATATCCCAGAAATGTTTGAAGCTACTGACTGAATGAAAGAAGCTGGCATCTCACTCTCTTTGAATCTTCTTTATCATGCTAAGAGGAGCAGGAAAAAGCAAAAAATTTCAGAATTGCACCTTGCAATGCGGAGAAATTACTGTTTGTGCATTTACAATATTCATTGATTTTTGCCATTGAAAAACGTCCAGAAATGATTGAAGCTACTGACTGAATGAAAGGAGCTGGCATCTCACTCTCTTTGAATCTTCTTTATCATGCTAGGATTAGCAGGAAAAAGCAAAAAATTTCAGAATTGCACCTTGCAATGTGGAGATATTACTGTTTGTGCATTTACAATATTCATTGATTTTTGCCATTGAAAAACGTCCAGAAATGTTTATACCAGAAATGTTTGAAGCTACTGACTGAATGAAAGGAGCTGGCATCTCACTCTCTTTGAATCTTCTTTATCATGCTAAGAGGAGCAGGAAAAAGCAAAAAATTTCAGAATTGCACCTTGCAATGCGGAGAAATTACTGTTTGTGCATTTACAATATTCATTGATTTTTGCCATTGAAAAACGTCCAGAAATGACTGAAGCTACTGACTGAATGAAAGGAGCTGGCATCTCACTCTCTTTGAATCTTCTTTATCATGCTAAGAGGAGCAGGAAAAAGCAAAAAATTTCAAAATTGCACCTTGCAATGCGGAGAAATTACTGTTTGTGCATTTACAATATTCATTGATTTTTGCCATTGAAAAACGTCCAGAAATGATTGAAGCTACTGACTGAATGAAAGGAGCTGGCATCTCACTCTCTTTGAATCTTCTTTATCATGCTAAGAGGAGCAGGAAAAAGCAAAAAATTTCAGAATTGCACCTTGCAATGCGGAGAAATTACTGTTTGTGCATTTACAATATTCATTGATTTTTGCCATTGAAAAACATCATGTTATTCATATACCAGAAATGATTGAAGCTACTGACTGAATGAAAGGAGCTGGCATCTCACTCTCTTTGAATCTTCTTTATCATGCTAAGAGGAGCAGGAAAAAGCAAAAAATTTCAGAATTGCACCTTGCAATGCGGAGAAATTACTGTTTGTGCATTTACAATATTCATTGATTTTTGCCATTGAAAAACGTCCAGAAATGATTGAAGCTACTGACTGAATGAAAGGAGCTGGCATCTCACTCTCTTTGAATCTTTTTTATCATGCTAAGAGGAGCAGGAAAAAGCAAAAAATTTCAGAATTGCATCTTGCAATGCGGAGAAATTACTGTTTGTGCATTTACAATATTCATTGATTTTTGTCATTGAAAAACGTCCAGAAATGATTGAAGCTACTGACTGAATGAAAGGAGCTGGCATCTCACTCTCTTTGAATCTTCTTTATCATGCTAAGAGGAGCAGGAAAAAGCAAAAAATTTCAGAATTGCACCTTGCAATGCGGAGAAATTACTGTTTGTGCATTTACAATATTCATTGATTTTTGCCATTGAAAAACGTCCAGAAATGATTGAAGCTACTGACTGAATGAAAGGAGCTGGAATCTCACTCTCTTTGAATCTTCTTTATCATGCTAAGAGGAGCAGGAAAAAGCAAAAAATTTCAGAATTGCAACTTGCAATGCGGAGAAATTACTGTTTGTGCATTTACAATATTCATTGATTTTTGCCATTGAAAAACATCATGTTATTCATATACCAGAAATGATTGAAGCTACTGACTGAATGAAAGGAGCTGGCATCTCACTCTCTTTGAATCTTCTTTATCATGCTAAGAGGAGCAGGAAAAAGCAAAAAATTTCAGAATTGCACCTTGCAATGCGGAGAAATTACTGTTTGTGCATTTACAATATTCATTGATTTTTGCCATTGAAAAACGTCCAGAAATGATTGAAGCTACTGACTGAATGAAAGGAGCTGGCATCTCACTCTCTTTGAATCTTCTTTATCATGCTAAGAGGAGCAGGAAAAAGCAAAAAATTTCAGAATTGCACCTTGCAATGCGGAGAAATTACTGTTTGTGCATTTACAATATTCATTGATTTTTGCCATTGAAAAACGTCCAGAAATGATTGAAGCTACTGACTGAATGAAAGGAGCTGGCATCTCACTCTCTTTGAATCTTCTTTATCATGCTAAGAGGAGCAGGAAAAAGCAAAAAATTTCAGAATTGCACCTTGCAATGCGGAGAAATTACTGTTTGTGCATTTACAATATTCATTAATTTTTGCCATTGAAAAACATCATGTTATTCATATCCCAGAAATGTTTGAAGCTACTGACTGAATGAAAGAAGCTGGCATCTCACTCTCTTTGAATCTTCTTTATCATGCTAAGAGGAGCAGGAAAAAGCAAAAAATTTCAGAATTGCACATTGCAATGCGGAGAAATTACTGTTTGTGCATTTACAATATTCATTGATTTTTGCCATTGAAAAACGTCCAGAAATGATTGAAGCTACTGACTGAATGAAAGGAGCTGGCATCTCACTCTCTTTGAATCTTCTTTATCATGCTAAGAGGAGCAGGAAAAAGCAAAAAATTTCAGAATTGCACCTTGCAATGCGGAGAAATTACTGTTTGTGCATTTACAATATTCATTGATTTTTGCCATTGAAAAACATCATGTTATTCATATACCAGAAATGTTTGAAGCTACTGACTGAATGAAAGGAGCTGGCATCTCACTCTCTTTGAATCTTCTTTATCATGCTAAGAGGAGCAGGAAAAAGCAAAAAATTTCAGAATTGCACCTTGCAATGCGGAGAAATTACTGTTTGTGCATTTACAATATTCATTGATTTTTGCCATTGAAAAACGTCCAGAAATGATTGAAGCTACTGACTGAATGAAAGGAGCTGGCATCTCACTCTCTTTGAATCTTCTTTATCATGCTAAGAGGAGCAGGAAAATGCAAGAAATTTCAGAATTGCACCTTGCAATGCGGAGAAATTACTGTTTGTGCATTTACAATATTCATTGATTTTTGCCATTGAAAAACATCCAGAAATGATTGAAGCTACTGACTGAATGAAAGGAGCTGACATCTCACTCTCTTTGAATCTTCTTTATCATGCTAAGAGGAGCAGGAAAAAGCCAAAAATTTCAGAATTGCACCTTGCAATGCGGAGAAATTACTGTTTGTGCATTTTCAATATTCATTGATTTTTGCCATTGAAAAACATCATGTTATTCATATACCAGAAATGATTGAAGCTACTGACTGAATGAAAGGAGCTGGCATCTCACTCTCTTTGAATCTTCTTTATCATGCAAAGAGGAGCAGGAAAAAGCAAAAAATTTCAGAATTGCACCTTGCAATGCGGAGAAATTACTGTTTGTGCATTTACAATATTCATTGATTTTTGCCATTGAAAAACGTCCAGAAATGATTGAAGCTACTGACTGAATGAAAGGAGCTGGCATCTCACTCTCTTTGAATCTTCTTTATCATGCTAAGAGGAGCAGGAAAAAGCAAAAAATTTCAGAATTGCACCTTGCAATGCGGAGAAATTACTGTTTGTGCATTTTCAATATTCACTGATTTTTGCCATTGAAAAACGTCCAGAAATGATTGAAGCAACTGACTGAATGAAAGGAGCTGGCATCTCACTCTCTTTAAATCTTCTTTATCATGCTAAGAGGAGCAGGAAAAAGCAAAAAATTTCAGAATTGCACCTTGCAATGCGGAGAAATTACTGTTTGTGCATTTACAATATTCATTGATTTTTGCCATTGAAAAACGTCCAGAAATAATTGAAGCTACTGACTGAATGAAAGGAGCTGGCATCTCACTCTCTTTGAATCTTCTTTATCATGCTAAGAGGAGCAGGAAAAAGCAAAAAATTTCAGAATTGCAACTTGCAATGCGGAGAAATTACTGTTTGTGCATTTACAATATTCATTGATTTTTGCCATTGAAAAACATCATGTTATTCATATACCAGAAATGATTGAAGCTACTGACTGAATGAAAGGAGCTGGCATCTCACTCTCTTTGAATCTTCTTTATCATGCTAAGAGGAGCAGGAAAAAGCAAAAAATTTCAGAATTGCACCTTGCAATGCGGAGAAATTACTGTTTGTGCATTTACAATATTCATTGATTTTTGCCATTGAAAAACGTCCAGAAATGATTGAAGCTACTGACTGAATGAAAGGAGCTGGCATCTCACTCTCTTTGAATCTTCTTTATCATGCTAAGAGGAGCAGGAAAAAGCAAAAAATTTCAGAATTGCACCTTGCAATGCGGAGAAATTACTGTTTGTGCTTTTACAATATTCATTGATTTTTGCCATTGAAAAACATCATGTTATTCATATACCAGAAATGTTTGAAGCTACTGACTGAATGAAAGGAGCTGGCATCTCACTCTCTTTGAATCTTCTTTATCATGCTAAGAGGAGCAGGAAAAAGCAAAAAATTTCAGAATTGCACCTTGCAATGCGGAGAAATTACTGTTTGTGCATTTACAATATTCATTGATTTTTGCCATTGAAAAATGTCCAGAAATGATTGAAGCTGCTGACTGAATGAAAGGAGCTGGCATCTCACTCTCTTTGAATCTTCTTTATCATGCTAAGAGGAGCAGGAAAAAGCAAAAAATTTCAGAATTGCACCTTGCAATGCGGAGAAATTACTGTTCGTGCATTTACAATATTCATTGATTTTTGCCATTGAAAAACATCATGTTATTCATATACCAGAAATGATTGAAGCTACTGACTGAATGAAAGGAGCTGGCATCTCACTCTCTTTGAATCTTCTTTATCATGCTAAGAGGAGCAGGAAAAAGCAAAAAATTTCAGAATTGCACCTTGCAATGCGGAGAAATTACTGTTTGTGCATTTACAATATTCATTGATTTTTGCTATTGAAAAACGTCCAGAAATGATTGAAGCTACTGACTGAATGAAAGGAGCTGGCATCTCACTCTCTTTGAATCTTCTTTATCATGCTAAGAGGAGCAGGAAAAAGCAAAAAATTTCAGAATTGCACCTTGCAATGCGGAGAAATTACTGTTTGTGCATTTACAATATTCATTGATTTTTGCCATTGAAAAACGTCCAGAAATGATTGAAGCTACTGACTGAATGAAAGGAGCTGGCATCTCACTCTCTTTGAATCTTCTTTATCATGCTAAGAGGAGCAGGAAAAAGCAAAAAATTTCAGAATTGCACCTTGCAATGCGGAGAAATTACTGTTTGTGCATTTACAATATTCATTGATTTTTGCCATTGAAAAACATCATGTTATTCATATACTAGAAATGTTTGAAGCTACTGACTGAATGAAAGGAGCTGGCATCTCACTCTCTTTGAATCTTCTTTATCATGCTAAGAGGAGCAGGAAAAAGCAAAAAATTTCAGAATTGCACCTTGCAATGCGGAGAAATTACTGTTTGTGCATTTACAATATTCATTGATTTTTGCCATTGAAAAACGTCCAGAAATGATTGAAGCTACTGACTGAATGAAAGGAGCTGGCATCTCACTCTCTTTGAATCTTCTTTATCATGCTAAGAGGAGCAGGAAAAAGCAAAAAATTTCAGAATTGCACCTTGCAATGCGGAGAAATTACTGTTTGTGCATTTACAATATTCATTGATTTTTGCCATTGAAAAACATCATGTTATTCATATACCAGAAATGATTGAAGCTACTGACTGAATGAAAGGAGCTGGCATCTCGCTCTCTTTGAATCTTCTTTATCATGCTAAGAGGAGCAGGAAAAAGCAAAAAATTTCAGAATTGCACCTTGCAATGCGGAGAAATTACTGTTTGTGCATTTACAATATTCATTGATTTTTGCCATTGAAAAACGTCCAGAAATGATTGAAGCTACTGACTGAATGAAAGGAGCTGGCATCTCACTCTCTTTGAATCTTCTTTATCATGCTAAGAGGAGCAGGAAAAAGCAAAAAATTTCAGAATTGCACCTTGCAATGCGGAGAAATTACTGTTTGTGCATTTACAATATTCATTGATTTTTGCCATTGAAAAACGTCCAGAAATGATTGAAGCTACTGACTGAATGAAAGGAGCTGGCATCTCACTCTCTTTGAATCTTCTTTATCATGCTAAGAGGAGCAGGAAAAAGCAAAAAATTTCAGAATTGCACCTTGCAATGCGGAGAAATTACTGTTTGTGCATTTACAATATTCACTGATTTTTGCCATTGAAAAACGTCCAGAAATGATTGAAGCAACTGACTGAAAGAAAGGAGCTGGCATCTCACTCTCTTTGAATCTTCTTTATCATGCTAAGAGGAGCAGGAAAAAGCAAAAAATTTCAGAATTGCACCTTGCAATGCGGAGAAATTACTGTTTGTGCATTTACAATATTCATTGATTTTTGCCATTGAAAAACGTCCAGAAATAATTGAAGCTACTGACTGAATGAAAGGAGCTGGCATCTCACTCTCTTTGAATCTTCTTTATCATGCTAAGAGGAGCAGGAAAAAGCAAAAAAATTCAGAATTGCAACTTGCAATGCGGAGAAATTACTGTTTGTGCATTTACAATATTCATTGATTTTTGCCATTGAAAAACATCATGTTATTCATATACCAGAAATGATTGAAGCTACTGACTGAATGAAAGGAGCTGGCATCTCACTCTCTTTGAATCTTCTTTATCATGCTAAGAGGAGCAGGAAAAAGCAAAAAATTTCAGAATTGCACCTTGCAATGCGGAGAAATTACTGTTTGTGCATTTACAATATTCATTGATTTTTGCTATTGAAAAACGTCCAGAAATGATTGAAGCTACTGACTGAATGAAAGGAGCTGGCATCTCACTCTCTTTGAATCTTCTTTATCATGCTAAGAGGAGCAGGAAAAAGCAAAAAATTTCAGAATTGCACCTTGCAATGCGGAGAAATTACTGTTTGTGCTTTTACAATATTCATTGATTTTTGCCATTGAAAAACATCATGTTATTCATATACCAGAAATGTTTGAAGCTACTGACTGAATGAAAGGAGCTGGCATCTCACTCTCTTTGAATCTTCTTTATCATGCTAAGAGGAGCAGGAAAAAGCAAAAAATTTCAGAATTGCACCTTGCAATGCGGAGAAATTACTGTTTGTGCATTTACAATATTCATTGATTTTTGCCATTGAAAAATGTCCAGAAATGATTGAAGCTGCTGACTGAATGAAAGGAGCTGGCATCTCACTCTCTTTGAATCTTCTTTATCATGCTAAGAGGAGCAGGAAAAAGCAAAAAATTTCAGAATTGCACCTTGCAATGCGGAGAAATTACTGTTTGTGCATTTACAATATTCATTGATTTTTGCCATTGAAAAACATCATGTTATTCATATACCAGAAATGATTGAAGCTACTGACTGAATGAAAGGAGCTGGCATCTCACTCTCTTTGAATCTTCTTTATCATGCTAAGAGGAGCAGGAAAAAGCAAAAAATTTCAGAATTGCACCTTGCAATGCGGAGAAATTACTGTTTGTGCATTTACAATATTCATTGATTTTTGCCATTGAAAAACGTCCAGAAATGATTGAAGCTACTGACTGAATGAAAGGAGCTGGCATCTCACTCTCTTTGAATCTTCTTTATCATGCTAAGAGGAGCAGGAAAAAGCAAAAAATTTCAGAATTGCACCTTGCAATGCGGAGAAATTACTGTTTGTGCATTTACAATATTCATTGATTTTTGCCATTGAAAAACGTCCAGAAATGATTGAAGCTACTGACTGAATGAAAGGAGCTGGCATCTCACTCTCTTTGAATCTTCTTTATCATGCTAAGAGGAGCAGGAAAAAGCAAAAAATTTCAGAATTGCACCTTGCAATGCGGAGAAATTACTGTTTGTGCATTTACAATATTCATTGATTTTTGCCATTGAAAAACATCATGTTATTCATATACTAGAAATGTTTGAAGCTACTGACTGAATGAAAGGAGCTGGCATCTCACTCTCTTTGAATCTTCTTTATCATGCTAAGAGGAGCAGGAAAAAGCAAAAAATTTCAGAATTGCACCTTGCAATGCGGAGAAATTACTGTTTGTGCATTTACAATATTCATTGATTTTTGCCATTGAAAAACGTCCAGAAATGATTGAAGCTACTGACTGAATGAAAGGAGCTGGCATCTCACTCTCTTTGAATCTTCTTTATCATGCTAAGAGGAGCAGGAAAAAGCAAAAAATTTCAGAATTGCACCTTGCAATGCGGAGAAATTACTGTTTGTGCATTTACAATATTCATTGATTTTTGCCATTGAAAAACATCATGTTATTCATATACCAGAAATGATTGAAGCTACTGACTGAATGAAAGGAGCTGGCATCTCGCTCTCTTTGAATCTTCTTTATCATGCTAAGAGGAGCAGGAAAAAGCAAAAAATTTCAGAATTGCACCTTGCAATGCGGAGAAATTACTGTTTGTGCATTTACAATATTCATTGATTTTTGCCATTGAAAAACGTCCAGAAATGATTGAAGCTACTGACTGAATGAAAGGAGCTGGCATCTCACTCTCTTTGAATCTTCTTTATCATGCTAAGAGGAGCAGGAAAAAGCAAAAAATTTCAGAATTGCACCTTGCAATGTGGAGAAATTACTGTTTGTGCATTTACAATATTCATTGATTTTTGCCATTGAAAAACATCATGTTATTCATATACCAGAAATGATTGAAGCTACTGACTGAATGAAAGGAGCTGGCATCTCACTCTCTTTGAATCTTCTTTATCATGCTAAGAGGAGCAGGAAAAAGCAAAAAATTTCAGAATTGCACCTTGCAATGCGGAGAAATTACTGTTTGTGCATTTACAATATTCATTGATTTTTGCCATTGAAAAACGTCCAGAAATGATTGAAGCTACTGACTGAATGAAAGGAGCTGGCATCTCACTCTCTTTGAATCTTCTTTATCATGCTAAGAGGAGCAGGAAAAAGCAAAAAATTTCAGAATTGCACCTTGCAATGCGGAGAAATTACTGTTTGTGCTTTTACAATATTCATTGATTTTTGCCATTGAAAAACATCATGTTATTCATATACCAGAAATGTTTGAAGCTACTGACTGAATGAAAGGAGCTGGCATCTCACTCTCTTTGAATCTTCTTTATCATGCTAAGAGGAGCAGGAAAAAGCAAAAAATTTCAGAATTGCACCTTGCAATGCGGAGAAATTACTGTTTGTGCATTTACAATATTCATTGATTTTTGCCATTGAAAAACGTCCAGAAATGATTGAAGCTACTGACTGAATGAAAGGAGCTGGCATCTCACTCTCTTTGAATCTTCTTTATCATGCTAAGAGGAGCAGGAAAAAGCAAAAAATTTCAGAATTGCACCTTGCAATGCGGAGAAATTACTGTTTGTGCATTTACAATATTCATTGATTTTTGCCATTGAAAAACGTCCAGAAATGATTGAAGCTACTGACTGAATGAAAGGAGCTGGCATCTCACTCTCTTTGAATCTTCTTTATCATGCTAAGAGGAGCAGGAAAAAGCAAAAAATTTCAGAATTGCAACTTGCAATGCGGAGAAATTACTGTTTGTGCATTTACAATATTCATTGATTTTTGCCATTGAAAAACATCATGTTATTCATATACCAGAAATGATTGAAGCTACTGACTGAATGAAAGGAGCTGGCATCTCACTCTCTTTGAATCTTCTTTATCATGCTAAGAGGAGCAGGAAAAAGCAAAAAATTTCAGAATTGCACCTTGCAATGCGGAGAAATTACTGTTTGTGCATTTACAATATTCATTGATTTTTGCCATTGAAAAACATCATGTTATTCATATACCAGAAATGTTTGAAGCTACTGACTGAATGAAAGGAGCTGGCATCTCACTCTCTTTGAATCTTCTTTATCATGCTAAGAGGAGCAGGAAAAAGCAAAAAATTTCAGAATTGCACCTTGCAATGCGGAGAAATTACTGTTTGTGCATTTACAATATTCATTGATTTTTGCCATTGAAAAACGTCCAGAAATGATTGAAGCTACTGACTGAATGAAAGGAGCTGGCATCTCACTCTCTTTGAATCTTCTTTATCATGCTGAGAGGAGCAGGAAAATGCAAGAAATTTCAGAATTGCACCTTGCAATGCGGAGAAATTACTGTTTGTGCATTTACAATATTCATTGATTTTTGCCATTGAAAAACATCCAGAAATGATTGAAGCTACTGACTGAATGAAAGGAGCTGGCATCTCACTCTCTTTGAATCTTCTTTATCATGCTAAGAGGAGCAGGAAAAAGCCAAAAATTTCAGAATTGCACCTTGCAATGCGGAGAAATTACTGTTTGTGCATTTACAATATTCATTGATTTTTGCCATTGAAAAACATCATGTTATTCATATACCAGAAATGATTGAAGCTACTGACTGAATGAAAGGAGCTGGCATCTCACTCTCTTTGAATCTTCTTTATCATGCAAAGAGGAGCAGGAAAAAGCAAAAAATTTCAGAATTGCACCTTGCAATGCGGAGAAATTACTGTTTGTGCATTTACAATATTCATTGATTTTTGCCATTGAAAAACGTCCAGAAATGATTGAAGCTACTGACTGAATGAAAGGAGCTGGCATCTCACTCTCTTTGAATCTTCTTTATCATGCTAAGAGGAGCAGGAAAAAGCAAAAAATTTCAGAATTGCACCTTGCAATGCGGAGAAATTACTGTTTGTGCATTTACAATATTCATTGATTTTTGCCATTGAAAAATGTCCAGAAATGATTGAAGCTGCTGACTGAATGAAAGGAGCTGGCATCTCACTCTCTTTGAATCTTCTTTATCATGCTAAGAGGAGCAGGAAAAAGCAAAAAATTTCAGAATTGCACCTTGCAATGCGGAGAAATTACTGTTTGTGCATTTACAATATTCATTGATTTTTGCCATTGAAAAACATCATGTTATTCATATACCAGAAATGATTGAAGCTACTGACTGAATGAAAGGAGCTGGCATCTCACTCTCTTTGAATCTTCTTTATCATGCTAAGAGGAGCAGGAAAAAGCAAAAAATTTCAGAATTGCACCTTGCAATGCGGAGAAATTACTGTTTGTGCATTTACAATATTCATTGATTTTTGCCATTGAAAAACGTCCAGAAATGATTGAAGCTACTGACTGAATGAAAGGAGCTGGCATCTCACTCTCTTTGAATCTTCTTTATCATGCTAAGAGGAGCAGGAAAAAGCAAAAAATTTCAGAATTGCACCTTGCAATGCGGAGAAATTACTGTTTGTGCATTTACAATATTCATTGATTTTTGCCATTGAAAAACGTCCAGAAATGATTGAAGCTACTGACTGAATGAAAGGAGCTGGCATCTCACTCTCTTTGAATCTTCTTTATCATGCTAAGAGGAGCAGGAAAAAGCAAAAAATTTCAGAATTGCACCTTGCAATGCGGAGAAATTACTGTTTGTGCATTTACAATATTCATTGATTTTTGCCATTGAAAAACATCATGTTATTCATATACCAGAAATGTTTGAAGCTACTGACTGAATGAAAGGAGCTGGCATCTCACTCTCTTTGAATCTTCTTTATCATGCTAAGAGGAGCAGGAAAAAGCAAAAAATTTCAGAATTGCACCTTGCAATGCGGAGAAATTACTGTTTGTGCATTTACAATATTCATTGATTTTTGCCATTGAAAAACGTCCAGAAATGATTGAAGCTACTGACTGAATGAAAGGAGCTGGCATCTCACTCTCTTTGAATCTTCTTTATCATGCTAAGAGGAGCAGGAAAAAGCAAAAAATTTCAGAATTGCACCTTGCAATGCGGAGAAATTACTGTTTGTGCATTTACAATATTCATTGATTTTTGCCATTGAAAAACATCATGTTATTCATATACCAGAAATGATTGAAGCTACTGACTGAATGAAAGGAGCTGGCATCTCGCTCTCTTTGAATCTTCTTTATCATGCTAAGAGGAGCAGGAAAAAGCAAAAAATTTCAGAATTGCACCTTGCAATGCGGAGAAATTACTGTTTGTGCATTTACAATATTCATTGATTTTTGCCATTGAAAAACGTCCAGAAATGATTGAAGCTACTGACTGAATGAAAGGAGCTGGCATCTCACTCTCTTTGAATCTTCTTTATCATGCTAAGAGGAGCAGGAAAAAGCAAAAAATTTCAGAATTGCACCTTGCAATGTGGAGAAATTACTGTTTGTGCATTTACAATATTCATTGATTTTTGCCATTGAAAAACATCATGTTATTCATATACCAGAAATGATTGAAGCTACTGACTGAATGAAAGGAGCTGGCATCTCACTCTCTTTGAATCTTCTTTATCATGCTAAGAGGAGCAGGAAAAAGCAAAAAATTTCAGAATTGCACCTTGCAATGCGGAGAAATTACTGTTTGTGCATTTACAATATTCATTGATTTTTGCCATTGAAAAACGTCCAGAAATGATTGAAGCTACTGACTGAATGAAAGGAGCTGGCATCTCACTCTCTTTGAATCTTCTTTATCATGCTAAGAGGAGCAGGAAAAAGCAAAAAATTTCAGAATTGCACCTTGCAATGCGGAGAAATTACTGTTTGTGCTTTTACAATATTCATTGATTTTTGCCATTGAAAAACATCATGTTATTCATATACCAGAAATGTTTGAAGCTACTGACTGAATGAAAGGAGCTGGCATCTCACTCTCTTTGAATCTTCTTTATCATGCTAAGAGGAGCAGGAAAAAGCAAAAAATTTCAGAATTGCACCTTGCAATGCGGAGAAATTACTGTTTGTGCATTTACAATATTCATTGATTTTTGCCATTGAAAAACGTCCAGAAATGATTGAAGCTACTGACTGAATGAAAGGAGCTGGCATCTCACTCTCTTTGAATCTTCTTTATCATGCTAAGAGGAGCAGGAAAAAGCAAAAAATTTCAGAATTGCACCTTGCAATGCGGAGAAATTACTGTTTGTGCATTTACAATATTCATTGATTTTTGCCATTGAAAAACGTCCAGAAATGATTGAAGCTACTGACTGAATGAAAGGAGCTGGCATCTCACTCTCTTTGAATCTTCTTTATCATGCTAAGAGGAGCAGGAAAAAGCAAAAAATTTCAGAATTGCACCTTGCAATGTGGAGAAATTACTGTTTGTGCATTTACAATATTCATTGATTTTTGCCATTGAAAAACATCATGTTATTCATATACCAGAAATGATTGAAGCTACTGACTGAATGAAAGGAGCTGGCATCTCACTCTCTTTGAATCTTCTTTATCATGCTAAGAGGAGCAGGAAAAAGCAAAAAATTTCAGAATTGCACCTTGCAATGCGGAGAAATTACTGTTTGTGCATTTACAATATTCATTGATTTTTGCCATTGAAAAACGTCCAGAAATGATTGAAGCTACTGACTGAATGAAAGGAGCTGGCATCTCACTCTCTTTGAATCTTCTTTATCATGCTAAGAGGAGCAGGAAAAAGCAAAAAATTTCAGAATTGCACCTTGCAATGCGGAGAAATTACTGTTTGTGCTTTTACAATATTCATTGATTTTTGCCATTGAAAAACATCATGTTATTCATATACCAGAAATGTTTGAAGCTACTGACTGAATGAAAGGAGCTGGCATCTCACTCTCTTTGAATCTTCTTTATCATGCTAAGAGGAGCAGGAAAAAGCAAAAAATTTCAGAATTGCACCTTGCAATGCGGAGAAATTACTGTTTGTGCATTTACAATATTCATTGATTTTTGCCATTGAAAAACGTCCAGAAATGATTGAAGCTACTGACTGAATGAAAGGAGCTGGCATCTCACTCTCTTTGAATCTTCTTTATCATGCTAAGAGGAGCAGGAAAAAGCAAAAAATTTCAGAATTGCACCTTGCAATGCGGAGAAATTACTGTTTGTGCATTTACAATATTCATTGATTTTTGCCATTGAAAAACGTCCAGAAATGATTGAAGCTACTGACTGAATGAAAGGAGCTGGCATCTCACTCTCTTTGAATCTTCTTTATCATGCTAAGAGGAGCAGGAAAAAGCAAAAAATTTCAGAATTGCAACTTGCAATGCGGAGAAATTACTGTTTGTGCATTTACAATATTCATTGATTTTTGCCATTGAAAAACATCATGTTATTCATATACCAGAAATGATTGAAGCTACTGACTGAATGAAAGGAGCTGGCATCTCACTCTCTTTGAATCTTCTTTATCATGCTAAGAGGAGCAGGAAAAAGCAAAAAATTTCAGAATTGCACCTTGCAATGCGGAGAAATTACTGTTTGTGCATTTACAATATTCATTGATTTTTGCCATTGAAAAACGTCCAGAAATGATTGAAGCTACTGACTGAATGAAAGGAGCTGGCATCTCACTCTCTTTGAATCTTCTTTATCATGCTAAGAGGAGCAGGAAAAAGCAAAAAATTTCAGAATTGCACCTTGCAATGCGGAGAAATTACTGTTTGTGCATTTACAATATTCATTGATTTTTGCCATTGAAAAACGTCCAGAAATGATTGAAGCTACTGACTGAATGAAAGGAGCTGGCATCTCACTCTCTTTGAATCTTCTTTATCATGCTAAGAGGAGCAGGAAAAAGCAAAAAATTTCAGAATTGCACCTTGCAATGCGGAGAAATTACTGTTTGTGCATTTACAATATTCATTAATTTTTGCCATTGAAAAACATCATGTTATTCATATCCCAGAAATGTTTGAAGCTACTGACTGAATGAAAGAAGCTGGCATCTCACTCTCTTTGAATCTTCTTTATCATGCTAAGAGGAGCAGGAAAAAGCAAAAAATTTCAGAATTGCACCTTGCAATGCGGAGAAATTACTGTTTGTGCATTTACAATATTCATTGATTTTTGCCATTGAAAAACGTCCAGAAATGATTGAAGCTACTGACTGAATGAAAGGAGCTGGCATCTCACTCTCTTTGAATCTTCTTTATCATGCTAAGAGGAGCAGGAAAAAGCAAAAAATTTCAGAATTGCACCTTGCAATGCGGAGAAATTACTGTTTGTGCATTTACAATATTCATTGATTTTTGCCATTGAAAAACATCATGTTATTCATATACCAGAAATGTTTGAAGCTACTGACTGAATGAAAGGAGCTGGCATCTCACTCTCTTTGAATCTTCTTTATCATGCTAAGAGGAGCAGGAAAAAGCAAAAAATTTCAGAATTGCACCTTGCAATGCGGAGAAATTACTGTTTGTGCATTTACAATATTCATTGATTTTTGCCATTGAAAAACGTCCAGAAATGATTGAAGCTACTGACTGAATGAAAGGAGCTGGCATCTCACTCTCTTTGAATCTTCTTTATCATGCTAAGAGGAGCAGGAAAAAGCAAAAAATTTCAGAATTGCACCTTGCAATGCGGAGAAATTACTGTTTGTGCATTTACAATATTCATTGATTTTTGCCATTGAAAAACGTCCAGAAATGATTGAAGCTACTGACTGAATGAAAGGAGCTGGCATCTCACTCTCTTTGAATCTTCTTTATCATGCTAAGAGGAGCAGGAAAAAGCAAAAAATTTCAGAATTGCAACTTGCAATGCGGAGAAATTACTGTTTGTGCATTTACAATATTCATTGATTTTTGCCATTGAAAAACATCATGTTATTCATATACCAGAAATGATTGAAGCTACTGACTGAATGAAAGGAGCTGGCATCTCACTCTCTTTGAATCTTCTTTATCATGCTAAGAGGAGCAGGAAAAAGCAAAAAATTTCAGAATTGCACCTTGCAATGCGGAGAAATTACTGTTTGTGCATTTACAATATTCATTGATTTTTGCCATTGAAAAACGTCCAGAAATGATTGAAGCTACTGACTGAATGAAAGGAGCTGGCATCTCACTCTCTTTGAATCTTCTTTATCATGCTAAGAGGAGCAGGAAAAAGCAAAAAATTTCAGAATTGCACCTTGCAATGCGGAGAAATTACTGTTTGTGCATTTACAATATTCATTGATTTTTGCCATTGAAAAACGTCCAGAAATGATTGAAGCTACTGACTGAATGAAAGGAGCTGGCATCTCACTCTCTTTGAATCTTCTTTATCATGCTAAGAGGAGCAGGAAAAAGCAAAAAATTTCAGAATTGCACCTTGCAATGCGGAGAAATTACTGTTTGTGCATTTACAATATTCATTAATTTTTGCCATTGAAAAACATCATGTTATTCATATCCCAGAAATGTTTGAAGCTACTGACTGAATGAAAGAAGCTGGCATCTCACTCTCTTTTAATCTTCTTTATCATGCTAAGAGGAGCAGGAAAAAGCAAAAAATTTCAGAATTGCACCTTGCAATGCGGAGAAATTACTGTTTGTGCATTTACAATATTCATTGATTTTTGCCATTGAAAAACGTCCAGAAATGATTGAAGCTACTGACTGAATGAAAGGAGCTGGCATCTCACTCTCTTTGAATCTTCTTTATCATGCTAAGAGGAGCAGGAAAAAGCAAAAAATTTCAGAATTGCACCTTGCAATGCGGAGAAATTACTGTTTGTGCATTTACAATATTCATTGATTTTTGCCATTGAAAAACATCATGTTATTCATATACCAGAAATGATTGAAGCTACTGACTGAATGAAAGGAGCTGGCATCTCACTCTCTTTGAATCTTCTTTATCATGCAAAGAGGAGCAGGAAAAAGCAAAAAATTTCAGAATTGCACCTTGCAATGCGGAGAAATTACTGTTTGTGCATTTACAATATTCATTGATTTTTGCCATTGAAAAACGTCCAGAAATGATTGAAGCTACTGACTGAATGAAAGGAGCTGGCATCTCACTCTCTTTGAATCTTCTTTATCATGCTAAGAGGAGCAGGAAAAAGCAAAAAATTTCAGAATTGCACCTTGCAATGCGGAGAAATTACTGTTTGTGCATTTACAATATTCATTGATTTTTGCCATTGAAAAACGTCCAGAAATGATTGAAGCAACTGACTGAATGAAAGGAGCTGGCATCTCACTCTCTTTGAATCTTCTTTATCATGCTAAGAGGAGCAGGAAAAAGCAAAAAATTTCAGAATTGCACCTTGCAATGCGGAGAAATTACTGTTTGTGCATTTACAATATTCATTGATTTTTGCCATTGAAAAACGTCCAGAAATAATTGAAGCTACTGACTGAATGAAAGGAGCTGGCATCTCACTCTCTTTGAATCTTCTTTATCATGCTAAGAGGAGCAGGAAAATGCAAAAAATTTCAGAATTGCAACTTGCAATGCGGAGAAATTACTGTTTGTGCATTTACAATATTCATTGATTTTTGCCATTGAAAAACATCATGTTATTTATATACCAGAAATGATTGAAGCTACTGACTGAATGAAAGGAGCTGGCATCTCACTCTCTTTGAATCTTCTTTATCATGCTAAGAGGAGCAGGAAAAAGCAAAAAATTTCAGAATTGCACCTTGCAATGCGGAGAAATTACTGTTTGTGCATTTACAATATTCATTGATTTTTGCCATTGAAAAACGTCCAGAAATGATTGAAGCTACTGACTGAATGAAAGGAGCTGGCATCTCACTCTCTTTGAATCTTCTTTATCATGCTAAGAGGAGCAGGAAAAAGCAAAAAATTTCAGAATTGCAACTTGCAATGCGGAGAAATTACTGTTTGTGCATTTACAATATTCATTGATTTTTGCCATTGAAAAACATCATGTTATTCATATACCAGAAATGATTGAAGCTACTGACTGAATGAAAGGAGCTGGCATCTCACTCTCTTTGAATCTTCTTTATCATGCTAAGAGGAGCAGGAAAAAGCAAAAAATTTCAGAATTGCACCTTGCAATGCGGAGAAATTACTGTTTGTGCATTTACAATATTCATTGATTTTTGCCATTGAAAAACGTCCAGAAATGATTGAAGCTACTGACTGAATGAAAGGAGCTGGCATCTCACTCTCTTTGAATCTTCTTTATCATGCTAAGAGGAGCAGGAAAAAGCAAAAAATTTCAGAATTGCACCTTGCAATGCGGAGAAATTACTGTTTGTGCATTTACAATATTCATTGATTTTTGCCATTGAAAAACGTCCAGAAATGATTGAAGCTACTGACTGAATGAAAGGAGCTGGCATCTCACTCTCTTTGAATCTTCTTTATCATGCTAAGAGGAGCAGGAAAAAGCAAAAAATTTCAGAATTGCACCTTGCAATGCGGAGAAATTACTGTTTGTGCATTTACAATATTCATTGATTTTTGCCATTGAAAAACATCATGTTATTCATATACCAGAAATGATTGAAGCTACTGACTGAATGAAAGGAGCTGGCATCTCACTCTCTTTGAATCTTCTTTATCATGCTAAGAGGAGCAGGAAAAAGCAAAAAATTTCAGAATTGCACCTTGCAATGCGGAGAAATTACTGTTTGTGCATTTACAATATTCATTGATTTTTGCCATTGAAAAACGTCCAGAAATGATTGAAGCTACTGACTGAATGAAAGGAGCTGGCATCTCACTCTCTTTGAATCTTCTTTATCATGCTAAGAGGAGCAGGAAAAAGCAAAAAATTTCAGAATTGCACCTTGCAATGCGGAGAAATTACTGTTTGTGCATTTACAATATTCATTAATTTTTGCCATTGAAAAACATCATGTTATTCATATCCCAGAAATGTTTGAAGCTACTGACTGAATGAAAGAAGCTGGCATCTCACTCTCTTTTAATCTTCTTTATCATGCTAAGAGGAGCAGGAAAAAGCAAAAAATTTCAGAATTGCACCTTGCAATGCGGAGAAATTACTGTTTGTGCATTTACAATATTCATTGATTTTTGCCATTGAAAAACGTCCAGAAATGATTGAAGCTACTGACTGAATGAAAGGAGCTGGCATCTCACTCTCTTTGAATCTTCTTTATCATGCTAAGAGGAGCAGGAAAAAGCAAAAAATTTCAGAATTGCACCTTGCAATGCGGAGAAATTACTGTTTGTGCATTTACAATATTCATTGATTTTTGCCATTGAAAAACATCATGTTATTCATATACCAGAAATGATTGAAGCTACTGACTGAATGAAAGGAGCTGGCATCTCACTCTCTTTGAATCTTCTTTATCATGCAAAGAGGAGCAGGAAAAAGCAAAAAATTTCAGAATTGCACCTTGCAATGCGGAGAAATTACTGTTTGTGCATTTACAATATTCATTGATTTTTGCCATTGAAAAACGTCCAGAAATGATTGAAGCTACTGACTGAATGAAAGGAGCTGGCATCTCACTCTCTTTGAATCTTCTTTATCATGCTAAGAGGAGCAGGAAAAAGCAAAAAATTTCAGAATTGCACCTTGCAATGCGGAGAAATTACTGTTTGTGCATTTACAATATTCATTGATTTTTGCCATTGAAAAACGTCCAGAAATGATTGAAGCAACTGACTGAATGAAAGGAGCTGGCATCTCACTCTCTTTGAATCTTCTTTATCATGCTAAGAGGAGCAGGAAAAAGCAAAAAATTTCAGAATTGCACCTTGCAATGCGGAGAAATTACTGTTTGTGCATTTACAATATTCATTGATTTTTGCCATTGAAAAACGTCCAGAAATAATTGAAGCTACTGACTGAATGAAAGGAGCTGGCATCTCACTCTCTTTGAATCTTCTTTATCATGCTAAGAGGAGCAGGAAAATGCAAAAAATTTCAGAATTGCAACTTGCAATGCGGAGAAATTACTGTTTGTGCATTTACAATATTCATTGATTTTTGCCATTGAAAAACATCATGTTATTTATATACCAGAAATGATTGAAGCTACTGACTGAATGAAAGGAGCTGGCATCTCACTCTCTTTGAATCTTCTTTATCATGCTAAGAGGAGCAGGAAAAAGCAAAAAATTTCAGAATTGCACCTTGCAATGCGGAGAAATTACTGTTTGTGCATTTACAATATTCATTGATTTTTGCCATTGAAAAACATCCAGAAATGATTGAAGCTACTGACTGAATGAAAGGAGCTGGCATCTCACTCTCTTTGAATCTTCTTTATCATGCTAAGAGGAGCAGGAAAAAGCAAAAAATTTCAGAATTGCACCTTGCAATGCGGAGAAATTACTGTTTGTGCTTTTACAATATTCATTGATTTTTGCCATTGAAAAACATCATGTTATTCATATACCAGAAATGATTGAAGCTACTGACTGAATGAAAGGAGCTGGCATCTCACTCTCTTTGAATCTTCTTTATCATGCAAAGAGGAGCAGGAAAAAGCAAAAAATTTCAGAATTGCACCTTGCAATGCGGAGAAATTACTGTTTGTGCATTTACAATATTCATTGATTTTTGCCATTGAAAAACGTCCAGAAATGATTGAAGCTACTGACTGAATGAAAGGAGCTGGCATCTCACTCTCTTTGAATCTTCTTTATCATGCTAAGAGGAGCAGGAAAAAGCAAAAAATTTCAGAATTGCACCTTGCAATGCGGAGAAATTACTGTTTGTGCATTTACAATATTCATTGATTTTTGCCATTGAAAAACGTCCAGAAATGATTGAAGCAACTGACTGAATGAAAGGAGCTGGCATCTCACTCTCTTTGAATCTTCTTTATCATGCTAAGAGGAGCAGGAAAAAGCAAAAAATTTCAGAATTGCACCTTGCAATGCGGAGAAATTACTGTTTGTGCATTTACAATATTCATTGATTTTTGCCATTGAAAAACGTCCAGAAATAATTGAAGCTACTGACTGAATGAAAGGAGCTGGCATCTCACTCTCTTTGAATCTTCTTTATCATGCTAAGAGGAGCAGGAAAAAGCAAAAAATTTCAGAATTGCAACTTGCAATGCGGAGAAATTACTGTTTGTGCATTTACAATATTCATTGATTTTTGCCATTGAAAAACATCATGTTATTTATATACCAGAAATGATTGAAGCTACTGACTGAATGAAAGGAGCTGGCATCTCACTCTCTTTGAATCTTCTTTATCATGCTAAGAGGAGCAGGAAAAAGCAAAAAATTTCAGAATTGCACCTTGCAATGCGGAGAAATTACTGTTTGTGCATTTACAATATTCATTGATTTTTGCCATTGAAAAACGTCCAGAAATGATTGAAGCTACTGACTGAATGAAAGGAGCTGGCATCTCACTCTCTTTGAATCTTCTTTATCATGCTAAGAGGAGCAGGAAAAAGCAAAAAATTTCAGAATTGCACCTTGCAATGCGGAGAAATTACTGTTTGTGCTTTTACAATATTCATTGATTTTTGCCATTGAAAAACATCATGTTATTCATATACCAGAAATGTTTGAAGCTACTGACTGAATGAAAGGAGCTGGCATCTCACTCTCTTTGAATCTTCTTTATCATGCTAAGAGGAGCAGGAAAAAGCAAAAAATTTCAGAATTGCACCTTGCAATGCGGAGAAATTACTGTTTGTGCATTTACAATATTCATTGATTTTTGCCATTGAAAAACGTCCAGAAATGATTGAAGCAACTGACTGAATGAAAGGAGCTGGCATCTCACTCTCTTTGAATCTTCTTTATCATGCTAAGAGGAGCAGGAAAAAGCAAAAAATTTCAGAATTGCACCTTGCAATGCGGAGA
>NW_027365608.1:0-102343 GCF_046119375.1 Phyllobates terribilis | reverse complement strand
TCAGTTTTGTGAGGCATCATGATCAGGTAGAGAAAGTTACAGTCTAGCTTATAATCTCCTTAAATAGATAGGCTTCTAGTTCTTCTTTTTCGTGCAAGGGATATGGCATATCATGTATAAGTTTCATAAGGTTCTTCTAGAACCATGATCCACCAGTTCCAGCATCAATAGTCCAAACATTATTACGTTTGATAAGATTTCCAGCAACCCAAGTAGTCTAGAGGTTGTTGACTCTCAAGAGAAGCTCGAAGATGAACATAGAAAGTAAAGATTAATTCTAGGAAAGAAGTTCTTTGAATCCAAGTCCACCCACTTCTTTAGGGTGACAAACATCATACCAAACAATCAGGCTCCTCTTACTTTGAACTGTGCTAGAGAAAAGCTCTGATTTTGCAAATAGTATGGATTCTATTAATAATTTTCTTGGTGATGATATTACTTGCATCTAGAAGGTTAAGACCCCCTTCAAAACTGCTTTTATGACATGTAAAATCCATGCATAAGAGATTAGGATAGAATTTTTGAGGTAAGGGACATTATGCAACTTGTTAATCAATGTGCTTCAATCACTCTATTAAAGTTTTCTGGAATGTAAGGGGTTCCAAGGTATCTAATGGGAGGGCAACAAGTCTGCAACCAAGGAGGTCAGTAAGGGTCAATTGTCTCTCAATATTTATATCCCCGAAAACATAAGTCTTAGCATCATTTGTAATGAGTCCGAATTTATTGCCAAAGTTAGATAAGAAGTTTTTGATGAGTTGTAAGGTGGCAATTTAAGGCTTACAGAGTAGGAGGTCATCAACAAAATCAATGTTAGTAATTCTCAACTACTTGCATAGAGGGTCTAAGTTCAAGCTTCTGACCCTACTCACAATATCTATTTGCCTAGAAAATATTTCCATAATGATCACAAAGAGGAAGGTAGATAAAGGGTCCCCTTGCCTCAAGTTTCTTCTTGGTGGGAAGAAATCATTGGTTTCACCATTGTATCATCTAATAAAAAGTGATAAAAAATAAAAATCATATCATAAGTTAGATTTTTATTATAACTATAACTTTAATTAACAATTTAAGTGAAACAAAATCAAAAGAAAATAAATATTTTAAAATACGAGTATCACATGATCGAACCTTTCATTTAAAAGTTGATAATAATTAACGAAATTAGTTTTGATTATTATGATTTGCTATCTATAATAACAAAGACAATAAATAACAAAGAATTTTGTGATTCATCAAATATTGACATTCCCAATACTATCACGAAACACAAGTCAATAACACTACATAAAAGCTTTATATTACACACAATTAAACAATATAAATTTTCTAATATCAATCAGAAAAGCATATCCTACATCTTGCACATCGTTACTTTCTAGTACATTTCAATATTATTTTGGTAGCAAAAGAGTGATCAAACAATACAAGACCAACCACAAGGGACAACATTATACTTGCACAAGATTAAAACATGGCAAATATATAGAGAACCATAACAAGGAAATATTCTTGAAATGATAAATGGATTCCAGGCTAATCAAGGTTCTTGTGTATGATAATTAAAAAAGTCTCAGTTAACTGTTATGATTATTGACTAGTAGTTATTTGTGATCAAAATTGCCATTGGAAAATAAAATAGGAAGCCTAATACAATATTTAATAAAATAATCAATAAAACATAGAAAACCAATATTTGGTGACATTTGAATAGTAAAAATAAATAATATATCTTAAAAATTTATAGTCGTATATTAAATAGGAAAATAGAATAAAAAGATAATTAATTATTAGTTAAGATGGAGATTTTATTTTTTGATTAGGAAAACAGTTATTAGATAATAATTTTTTTGGGATGTTAAATAAGATGAGACTTGAAATAGTGATGAAATTTTGACCTATTAAAAATCTAAATAATAGAAGTTCGATTTATGTCGAATTTGGATTGCACATACTATTAAAATTATATCTAATTTATTTTAAATTCTAGTATTTGTTTCATCATTGTCATTACTTTTTTCTAATAATTATTCACCATATCATTAAAGTTTCATCACTAAATTAAATCTCACCTTATTTTAGAATCTCTGATAGAAATTTATAACAATTTTGATTATAATTAAAAAAATTATGGGGAATTCACTGACTTGCTATTAATTAACAGATAAAAGAATATCAAAGAAAATTAAATGAAAAGTGGAGAAGAGTGACCGTGCCTTAGGATTAATAAAAAAATATTATATTACATTTAAATATCATGGGGAAGTTGCTGACTTGCTATTAACATAGATCAATATATTGTTATTTACTAATAATAGCAATTGCATATTAATAATTATAAATTTGGATGAATAAATTCTAGGAGATATAAACATAAATCAGTCACATAAATAAATACCACCATAATAAGATATTTAATGAATAATATATGTTTCTAAATAGAAAATTTGTTAAGACAAAGTCTTGATTAATAAAAAAACATATCTTAAAATTCTACAAAAAATTTTTTGGAGCAAATGAAGTTTTGACAAATAAGTGAAGAGGAGCTAATAAAATTTTGACACATAAACAGGGAGGAGAAAGATTAGTAGAGCCAATTAGAAAGCTCGATATTTATTTTATTTAATATATAGTATAAATTTGTATTAAGTTTTTAATTCTATGTCATTGTGTTCGTTGTTGCTTATTTTATAACTCCGCTAATATATTAGGGAAGGATAACTCTCTTCTCTGAAACGTTTACGCTAATCAATCCAACATGAAACACACAGAACCCCTTGTATTGTATCTTCAACACTTGTCCATTCATAAAGTATTTGGAATAGAGTAGTTTAATAACATTAATTTCCACACCCATTCTCGTTTATCTACTTGTTTAGCTGCACTAGTGGTTTATCTATCTTGAAAAGACGTCCTAGCTTGTTTCCAATCTTGGACATGATCCTATTAAATATTTCATGGAAAACTTTTGAATGCGTAGCCATGATGTTATGTAGTGAATTACCTCGTCTTTTGGAGGAGTTTAAGTTGGATGCTTCTATGTATTCTAAATCTAAAAAAGGATATTAGAGATGTCGACTTATCCTTATGCAAGTGTAGTTGGTAGCTTAATGTATGATATAGTGTGTAGAAGACCTGGCATTTCATATGCGGCGAGCATTGTTAGAAGTTACATGCATAATCTTGATCAGAGGTACTGGGAAGAGGTTAGATGGGTTCTTCGCTACATTCAAGGAAGTGATGAGGTTGGTCTGGCATATCAAAAACCAAAGGATTTGAATCAGTGGTCTACTGGATTTTTAGATTTGAATTATGATTGTTAGAAGAAGATACTTAGATCTACTAGAGGCTATGTGTTTATCGTAGCAAGGGGCATTATTAATTCGAGGTCTACACTTCATCCATTCCAGCTTTGTCTACAACAAAAGTTGAATACATGAATGTGATAGAGACCTTAAAGGAGGCCATATGGTTAAGGGTATGCTATAAATTTGGAAGTTGTGTAGGATCGTGTAAAAGTTCATTTTGATAGAGGCCTTCAAGGAGGCCATATGGTTGAGGGCATGCTATAAATTTGTAAGTAAATTTATTTTTTCCATTTTACCCTCACATCAACTCATTTATTTCAACTTTTTTCCTCTTTTTTTATCATTTCTCTCTCCTCAATCATTATGATTTCACTTTCCTATCTCATCCATATCTATATCTCTCCCCTCTAATTTATTACATCTTCAATTTTCATCTCTTTCTATTAATGATTTTATTAAAAACCGTAAATATCCTACTTAGGTACAAATAAAATGGGACGGGGGACTAATAGATGCTAGTAAATCTCTTAAATAAATAAATATGCAAGTAAAAGGAGTAGAGATCTGAGTCGGGCCAAGATGCCCTTGCTTCTGGGTCGGGCATGTCTATGCGTCAACCAATCGTTGATTTAGACAAATGTCATCTTCTCATTCATTCTGAAAAGTTCTTTATACGTGTCAAATTTTAAGCGCATTATTATATTTAGACTATGGTCACATAACATCTAATTTGTCATACATATGGAAGAAATTTGACACATTTAACTAATATTAAAAAGGAAGTATGAAAGACTTGCATTTGAATAAAGAATTTCAAATATTCCAATGAGAAAAGTTGGCTTGACGAGCGTAGATGAGGAAGCGAGCTATTCACCTATTAAAGCGAGCGGGGTTTGCCTTTTTTTTTCCTCACCTACTCACACTTCTATAACTAAAATACTTAGACATATTAAAGAAATTATACACATTTAACTAATATTAAAAGGGAAGTATGAAAGACTTGCATTTGGACAAAATACTCCAAAAGTCCAAAAGAGCAAAGTTGGGTTGACGAACGCAGTTGAGGAACCCGGCTATTTGCCTATTAAAACGGTATGTGAGCCTGGTTCGCACCCACTCACACTCTTATAAGTAAAATACTTTGAATTGATAAAAACAAAATAATATAACTTAGAAAAGATTTTATATATTTTTTCTCCTTCTGTCTTATTTTCTTTCCTCTGTTTTGAACAGTAAAAAGCATGGATGAAATTTGGCGTATTTTTTTGGGTTCAAAACATTGATGAAAACATGGATCAAATTAACTAACAAGTCACAAGTCTCCGTTGAATCCTAACAAATAGAAAGTAGATGCGCATTATTTGTTGACTCACAAGTCTTCGTTTGTATTCTTCCCTAAAACATTTCCCCCCTCTGGCCCTTCATGTGCGCGGACCACTTTCTTATTGATTATACTCACTTTATTCAAACAACCCTATCAGGTCTATTTGTGATCATTAAATCTCAAATTTGACGTAAAACTTGTTTTAAAGCTGGAATTGTATTGTCCTTCTTTTCTTAATCTAAGTTAATATTACATATCGAATACTTTATTTTTTTTAAAGAGAAGAAATCATCTTTATGAACCTTTCCTATGGGATAAATTTATTGTTGGAAAAACAATTTAACTATATCCTTTTGGGGAGTTTCCGGAATGCAATCCCGGTTTATTTATCACATAGGGGGTCCGGATAATGAAATCGTTGTGAATGTCTCAATGAACACTCTTTTCGTCTTCAGTTCTCTTCTTTCTTCTCTTCACTCTAAAGTATTCAGAAGTCTTCATAATAATGCATAAATGCTAGTAAAGCAATCCACGCCAAACACGCGCTAATACAACTCAATATAGTATCACAGGGCAAACCATTTAGAACCCAATTACAAAGTTTCTCACACATAATCAACTATACAATAAAGCTCATCCCGAAACCAACTCAACCTAATAAATCAAATCTAGTCTCCCATACATCAAATAATCTCAATCTTATGAAATGTAGTCACCAAGTAAATGTCATCATAAGAACTCAAGTAACTATAGTAGTAATGCTCATAGAACATCCTAATCTCCTCTAAAAAAATCAAAAATAACAAAAGAAAAATACTACATCTCAACACAATCCACTCTAAACACCAATAATGTCCTACTTCACTAAATAATGTCCATCTCAACTAACACAAATTCAACCACAAATTCCTAAGGAAAAGATCTCCATCGCACAACCACATCAATATCCATCAAATGCCAGGAAAAGAAGTCTAATCCTATAATTTACTCCATTCCATCATCAAATGTGGACCAAAAATCTCCAAAAGAAGTAGTGATTAAAAACCTCATAAATGTGTCATGAACCTCTAGAAAATCTACCAAAGAGATATAAATCATGAATGCTTAACATGAGAGGTAAAAATGAAATATAAATTAATCTATACCTTATTCCTTTAAGTGAAATCGTACCGGAAATACTCCTATACTCCACTTCTTATGTCACTAGAACCAAATATAATGTGAAAAACGAGCATCCTATGACACTCAATTTTTTCACTCCAATTTGGATTAAGCTTCCTTTTGGGGTTTTACTTAACATTATCATAAAAATCTAATGTCACCCACCACACATCTATAAAAAATCTCATATTACTAGGCCTACTGCCATCCAGATTACCTGCTTATTGCTTGACCATCCTGAAATGTTTTTACCCGTCCCATGATTTTAATTTTGGCTCTTTTCATTTATACCTCTTATTTTTATTTTAACTTTCAGTTTTATAGAGAAATAAAATAAAGCAAGTACAATATACTCCCCCACACTTAAAATAAGCATTGTCATCAATTTAAACATAAGACAAACCTAAAGAACAAGGGGAAAATAGAGAGATAAGCTCTTGCTGAGATGGTGAAAGTAAGCATCCCAGTTCTGCATCTACTACATCAACATGCTCATCTTCCTATCCTGATGGGCCTAATGAGTGGATTCGATGCCCATATAATCAGTGAAGCATTGATCCAAACTCCATACAACCTCGTAAGCTAGACTACAATATCAATTTCCATAGGCTCGTGCTTGAGATCAACGAAGGGAGGCACATAAACTTCAAATATTGCGCGTAAGTCCCGTTCCTGATAATGGGTACTTTGAAACATCAAAGGATCTAGATAACTTAGCACAATACTATGAACATTCCAAGCACCGAACACATAACGGTGCACATCATGCAGCTGGTTCCTCCCCTTCCCATCAGCAACTAAGTCCTGGTTAGTCTATAGGATATGGAAATCCCTCATACGTATCACATCAAACCAGAACTTGCTGTGTCCTTATTAGGACGAGCCAAACCAAGAGAATCTCCATTCATTTTAACCATCCCTCATAAGCAGATCTTTCTTCCCATGTCTCCTGGAAACGTCTCACATCTTCTAAAAAATATAGCCTTCAAATGAAGCATCGCAGTGCCATTCCGTGTCATAGTCCATATAGCTCTCAAATCCAACAATGACATATTTTGAACTCCGGCTGACCATAGAATGCCAATCGTATCACCTTGTGAGCGAGAAGAAGGAACGGATGCAACCACTCATAGTTGTGGATGGTTTGTGAAGTGGTGTAGTTCGACCCGTAGAATAGTACCAGAAGTCGAACGGCCCATTCTTAGTTGTCCAATCAAGATCAACCGAAGCATCTATAATACTTAGGATGTCACTAATTTCCTTCATCCTCAATGTGTGGTTCGAACCACTACGGCTAAAGCGCAAGTTCCTTCTTTTCTCGTCAACCTTGAGAGTCGAAAGGAACTCTCGTGTCCAACTACAGAAAGTCGGGGCTAAGTAATCATAAAACACCCCTTTCCCATAGAGGGAGAAAATCTCTCTCAAGCAATCATCAATACACAACTCCCTTATGATGTCACAGTCGAATAGCATAGTACTCATGATGTCTCGTTTCTCCATATTCGCCTAAATAGTAGCTAGGTGGACAAGTCTCTTAGCTTTCTTCAAAGGAGGAGGGCGGCTCGGATAGGCCCCAGAACTCGTAAGACGGCGCGAGGTACTCATGCAAGGTCAATATAGTGGGGTGAATTCCCAAACATCACTAGTATTGAGTGTTAGCTTGCTTATACCGCTAATAATATGGTTTGTCCGGGCATGGTACAACCGTTTCAATCCCGAACATGAACTGAATTGATGGGTTAGTGATGTTTTTTCCATCAATCATAAAATTGACCATCTTACCACCATATCCAATCGTGGTTCTACCTGCCCGTACATCAACTACCATGCTCAATTCTCATCAATGGTCTACCTAGAATTATCGGTACCGCATTCTCTTCATAATCCCTTTGGAGGACGTAAAATTTAGTGGGGATAGTAAACTATCCCACACGTACTAATATGTCTTCCAACTTCCTTAGTGGAAGGGCGTTGGACTTGTCATCCAATTGAATGGAAACTCTATTGTAGCTCAGTGGACCTAGTCCTAGTGAATAGTATAAATAAGAAGGTAAGACACTGATAGACGCACCTAAGTCGAGCAAAGTTCGGTCCATCTTCTAATCCCAAATGGTTATTGGGATTGTGAACATCCCCGGATCTCCATGCTTCTTAGGTAAGCGTTGTAGCACCTCGGAGACTTGCTTACCTAATGTCTCCTTCTTGAGAGCGCAAATCCTTTTTTCTTCTTTGTGCTTGGACATCACATTTGGAAATTGAGCAGCAACTGGATCTACTCAAATCTCGGCATATAAAGGTGTATTCTCCTCGACACCACAAAACATCTCAAGAATGGCCTTATGGGTCTTTAGCAGCTTCATATGAGTCAAAGCATATGGAAATGGCGCATCTTGGATCATAGAGTTCTCAGTAGCTAACATTGCACTCTTATGTAATGATTCAAAGGCAGATGAGTCAACCAATGAATCAATACTTGCATTATGATTCGAAGAAGGAGAATCATCTTCTAAAACAAAAGGCCGGTGGTGGGTGCCTATAAGGTGGAAGCATGCGCATGTGGGGGTAGAGGAGGGCATCGGTAACATCATGAGCACGACTAAGGGTTACGCCAACCGAGCATTGGGCACCGCTCTCAATTTCAACTTCTTCAGTCTCGCATCAGAAATGGTAGCCTAAAGTTGAGCGGCGGGCGCCTAAATCCTTCTTGTCCCCACGGCGTGTGATCCAAAGTGTGTGGTGTGCACCTGGTGGTGATTCAACTTCATTGTTAATTCCGAGAACTGACCGACCAACGCCAGTATCATAGGGGCAGGCTTCGCTAGTTGTAGACAGATTTTCTTGTTCAAATTGTTTGTCCTTCCACTCCTCATTGAGGACAATCTTCTCCCTAAATTAACTCAGTATAGACTCAAAATCATCCTCAGCAACATCACAAGAAACATCCAAGGCACTCACGTTGTGAATATCCAGATTATTCTCCATGTATGATGGGAGAAGACACAAAATTTGTTGTTGAATCTACCCAACAGTCTCAGTTAATTTACTAAGCATCTTCTCTAAGTTGCCTTGGTTGTCTTACAACTTCATATTAGCAAGAGCCACTTGTTTCAAGCCGTTTTGTAAATCTTTGTTGCTTTACGCAACTTCTTTCAAACCTCCCAAAGGATTGTTGTTGTGGCCTCACAGGTAGGTTCAACTGATTCTCTGTGCTTCCCCACCTAAAGTTTGGATGGGTTCTCCAGGGCTGATTAAATTGACCATTGTAAGATGTCTCTGCATGCCTTGCTGATATCCTACTATATTAACTTACTCTTGAAATGATGGGCATGCATTAGTAGGGTGGATCTCATCTCTACAAAATTCACAAGAATTAACCTGGTGAGTTGTGCCAAGAATCTTCAATCCTCTAATTTGTTCCTTTCTAAGTGCAATTTCATCTGGATCTACCTGCGCTGCACTTGATACATACCTCCTACTCGAGCTTCTACCAGTGTATTGCCTCTAGTCGCCATCCAAGGTGGCAAATATAGGAAGAGCCTCCTCATAAGTCAACTTTAGAATGTTACCTTGGCACACAACATTAACCATTCGACGGTTATCCTCGCAGAGATCACCATGCAAATATAGAATCAGTATGTGCTCCATGTAACCAAGGTAGGGACAGCTCTTGATTACCTTCTTAAACCCTTCAAAATAATCATATAGAGACTCTTTATCATGTTGCTCTATATGCCAATATTCTTCTTCAAAGCATTGGATTTGATCGCTGGAAAATATTTGGCTAAGAAAAGCCTCTTCATCTCTACCCAGTTAGTGACACTTCCCAATGCCAATGTGTTATACCAATCTTTGTCGATGTCCTATAGATAAAAGGAGAAGTACATCATCTTCATTTGTTCTACATTCACATCAGAAGGCCTCAAGTTGGTGCAAACTTTTACGAACTCTGGGGTCCTCTAGTGTTGCGCCAGCGAATTTAGGGAGTAAGTGTACCACCACTGTTTTCAGCTCAAAACGTTGGCCAGCAAGAAGGTCAGGAAGAGCTAGTGCTCTAGTTGGCACTCCCAAGTCAGGAGCAGTCAAAGACTCCAAAGTAATTCTTCCATCCATCTCATCTTTAGTTGGAAATAAGTTTTGAAGAAATTCTTCCACTCCCTCTTCCAATTACGTGAACTTGTGCCCATCTGTAAACGATGAAGCTCGCGCTCGATCTCTTTAAATGGAGAAATAGAGGATGAATTAGCAGAATGGGCATGAACTGACGTGCACACGATCGTCACGCATGGTCAAGATTAATATTCCTATCGAATACCCAATACAGAAGTACTTGTTAAGTACATGGTTGATCCCACAGAGAGCTAGTATAAGCCTTAATTATGAATTACTAACTAGTTGTTTTACACGTATGTAAGAGGGGTTTTTGATGCTTTGGTTGTTGTAAACTAAATGTAACCATTTTCTTGATTAATTGTTTATAAATAGATAAATATTGATTCACATACTCACCTTCAATGTTGGTTAGATCTAAGCTATAGCTTAACCAGTTTGGTTAAGTCTAAGCTATAGCTTAACCAGGTTGGTTAAGTCTAAGCTATAACTTTTCCATTTCTCTTGTTTTGATAATGAAAAAATCTATGTGTTTGATCTTTGTGTGTTTTAAGCTTGACATGGTATAGCTTAAAGACAACAAGGTGTAGCTTGACCAGGTAAGGGTCTAGCTTGAGCCAGCTTGACCAGGTAAAGGTCTAGCTTGATCCTAGTGGGGAAAGCTGAGTTTGCAAAGGCTGAAATAAAAGCACAAGGGTGTACTGAATCAAGTGAAGCTAGTCCAGAAAAGAAAGATGGAACACGTGGAGGGATTCTAGTGAAGTGTTTGAAGAGGTCCTAGATGTTTGCTCACACAAGAAGGCCGTTAAAGCTACAACTTAAGGGAAATAAGAACAACTGGAGGTTGTTAGAGATTTATACTTTTGGATAGTGGATGTACGTGGATCGCTGACGTGGTAAAATGAAGGGTACACGATGAAGCATGATGACACGGATTTTTGACATGGAATTTAGTCCCTGGAGCTCAAGCTACGCTGAAGAAGCATAATCTAGAGTTGTGCTTTTCACACGGATTGCTGAGCTCAAGCTACCTGGGGTGGAGTATTCCTTGGAGCTTAAGCTATATAGTCGTGCTAGAGGAGAATTAGTTACGAGATGTATAAACAGCTTATGCTTAGCTTGTGTAAAGGCATTGGGAATTGAAGGCTTTCATAGAGATATATTGAATTGTAATTTCCATTCTAGCTTTACATAGAGATCACTTGTATGAGATGAGACAGAGGTAGCTTTGTTGTTTAAGGGTTACGCATTGAGAGAATGTGAGAGGAAAGACTAAGGCTAGAGGAGAGCAAGAGATTGTTTACCTAAACTTTGTAAATCTAACTTATTGAGGAATAAAGAGTAGTGTTGAGTTTTATCCCGGACTTAGTAGAGGTCTAGGGCTCGCACCTTGGAAAAATCCTTGCAAGTACTATCGAGCGTAATTGTTGCTAATCTCCATTCCGCACTTAAACTGTATAGCTTCATATAGCTACTTGAGTTATTTAAAGATTAGCATGGTTCAACAACTAAGCTTTCATTTTTTTAATCCTCCTTTTCCACAATTAATTGTTTAAGCTAGACCTTAGCTATAGCTTAACTATTATACCTATAGCTTAAAGCACTATATCTATAGCTTAAGCGACAAAGCTATAGCTTAAACACTACATTTGGAAGATTTAAGCATATTCGATCCAACATTCAACTATTCAATTATGTATTTGATCCTTGTGTTTAATTAACGCTTAATTCATTTATTCTGAAGTTATACCGATTAAAGATTAGATTATGAAAGCTAACCAGTCAATTCGCAACCTCCTTACTCACAAATTCATATTTGCTAACAAAAATCCTATGAATTATGTTCGTGACTAGATTTACCTATTACATCGAATAAGAAAACCTTAACAGTATGAAGATCAATCATAAATCTAGATGTCATGTCTAGATGAATTCATGAAAAACAATGCAATTGAACCAATAAGATATAAAATAACAAAATAAAATACGAATTAAGATAAAACACTCACAAAATCATAGTCAGAAGCTTCAAGATCTTAGGTCAATCAACATGGAGTTTAGATCTCAATGAATGGGAAGAGAAGAGATGACTCCAATCTTCTTGGTGGTGTGAATCATCCTTCTCTAACTAACTCTAATTTCTAAGATAAAAAGTCTAATCTCCCTACAAGAAGGAAAAAATAGAATTCAATAAATCAAAACTAACATTACAAAATATGAAAATAATAACTGACTCAATAAAATCCTAACAACTAAGATATGATAAAGTGGGCAAAAAGTAGCATGCGAACCTGCTGAGATGCTTCGGCCGCGGGTCATGGGTTTATGGCCAGGGGGCGCGTCCATGACTCTGGTGTGACATTGCTCCTTGTTTCTTCGTACGTCAATGTGTTCATCCTCTAGTGTCTCTTCCTCCTCCTAGCTTCTTGATATAGTTGCATCGTCAATTTCAACTCAAACTCTGTAATAATCTCCAATTAGTATAAAGTCGTTTATCGAATAATAAACATCTAAACTTCACTAATGTGCTTGATTTCTATGTAGAATATGTGCTAAATTGACCTAGATGAGCTATATGACATAACTCACACCAAAATCCCCATACTTAGACCTTTACTTGTCCCAAGTAAGCTAAAAGAAAGCTAGAACTCCAATCTGTCAAATACTGAAGGTCTCCATAAGTACGAGTGAGAATAAGCTAGCACATCTCCAACAGCTGTCATGAAATCTCGTAGGTCAACCAAAACTGAGATGATGTGGATCATGTGTGTAAAACGTCGGCCCATGTCTCCAACTATCAAGTGACTAACTCCGAACTCCTCCTTCTGTCTCCTCTTCTTATATCGCCTTCTTCCGTAATCAAAAGTCCTAAAAACACTATTATCACTCATTTTTCCTAGGTTCCTTTTCAAAATTTCACCTAGCTACTCCTCTTCTTTTGGGATCGCTTATTCTCATATCTCTCATAACTTAATATCGCATCAGTCTATACCGGTCCAGGTCACCTACTTTATTGCATGAATCGCCCCTTAGGGTTTTTTAAACATCCCAAGATTTTGATTGTCTCTTTCTTTTTGTGGCTTTTTAATTATTATTTTTATTTTTTAAACCAAATGCAATATATACAGACACAATAGATAAACTGTAACAAAGATAAACCTACTTATGAATTAAAGTGACGACTCAATGAAATTAAGAAAAATCTAGTGAATTATGTACACTATGAACTATCCCCTCCCCTATACTTAAATTATGCATTGTCCTCGATATAATATTGGAAAAAGAATAAAAGGATGAAGAGAAAATAGAAAAAAATTATAGAAGAAAAAAGTTGGAAGTGAAGTTTTTTTATATCAAAGATAGATCTATCGAAGGACTACCAAAAGAGTGGTGATGCTCAGACAGTTAGCCAGGCGCAAAGCACGAAATTTTGGGCGCGGGTCATTGTGTGACTTCTATCTGGAAATAGTCCTCGAAACTCATGGAACATTTACAAAATGCTCAGTACAATATCATCATGAAAATGGTAACATGAAATGGTGGGTGAAGGTGTGTTACCAAGATAAAGGTTGTGAAGCCTTAAATCTGGTGACATGGAAAAGAAGGTATGTGGGACGCCGCCGGCGCTAGAAATGGTGTTACCCTAGGAGGCGATGGGGTTAGATATGAAAGTAGAAGCGGCTTGATGCAAAATTGGAAAGAAAAAATGGTGTAGATACGTCCAAGGAAAGCGATGACACTAGATATGGTGGAGAAGCGGAATGAAAACAAAGATGATCGCGGTGTGTCTCCATGCATCTTTGTGGCTTTTATTATATCTACAATATTTTTTTGAAACCCATTCTAGAACTTCACCTATACGAAATACAAACGATGAACTGTGAGATAGAAGGAACACATGCAACAAAATATAGGTCCTAAATAGTCTTTCATGCACAAGTCGCACGATAAGATCAAGAAAACCATAACGTTGTTCAAAAAACATATCACAATCTCAAGAAAAACACAAATAAAGTGCAAACTCAATAATCTTACAATGCCAACTACAATCTCCCTAATACTTGGTATGGAACATATCCTGAATACAGCAAAAGAGGATTCAATAGAAGGGGAAATTACAGAAGGACTCACTATGGTGGCGGTGGTGGTGGTGGGAAGTAACTGGACCATCTCTGCATCTGCTCAAGTTGGAGTATGTACATCGCTGCCAAGGTGTGTGTGTGGTTTCTCTATCCATCTCCTCAGATCTAGATTCGTGGGTAGCGTGGCGCGTCATGAGCTGGTACATCCTCTAAGAGAGATCCTCCATATGCTCCGTAAGGTTAGGATGGCCTCGGTGTTTGGGTCAGGAAGGACATGCTATGCCGACGTCATAAACGTGGAACAACATGTCCTCAGACGGATGTAGAAATCAGTGCTCATGGGACCATGTGGAAGCTTGTAAGGAATCATGAACTTGACTCTGGTCCCTATAGGATAGCCATTAGTAGCGATTTTGCGTGTAAGTGAGGAGCAAAGAGTGCTACAATAGGTCCTTGTCGTAAGGACTAGATGGAATACCCTCTAACATCGTGAAGGTCATCCTGAGTGCTATACCAAGTGAGGTAAGTAACTAAGGATGCTCTTGCGTCGTGTCTTCATCTCCTTCACCTTCTCGAGTCCCTTGATGAACTCGGTAGCCCAGCCTATACGCCATCCTCATAGCTGGTTGCCTCATCCTGTTGTGACACTCGTTACATGTGTCGAATGGTGCACCAATGGCCTCTAGCCAAAAATCAAATGTATGTTGAATGTGGATGTCCGACCACCCTAGAATCGGATCTTGCGTGACTCTGAGAGCTTAGAGAAGAAACTCCAATGCTACGAAATACCACAAGTTCTAGAACACGAAGCTGATCTGGGTAACCTTGTCGCCAGCCTTTGTAATAGTGTACACTACCTCCAAAGTCGCCCAGAATAAGAGACAAAGGTCCTCGTAAGTAAGATGGTTAATTGCCAAAACGTTACCCACCCAACCAAACTCAAATAGTCTTTGCAAGAATTCCCATATGCCCAATTCCCTCATTGTGGGAATATCAATCACCTTACTAGAATGTGCAAAATCACGTTCCTGTAGCGTATCCACCACATCCAATTCTGCATTGGTCCACCGTTTGTTTTCCATTAGTTTTCAACTAACAAAGAACAAGATTTGTCTGTTAAAATGTACCACGAACTAAGCTAAGCTCGTATGTGTCCATGTACAAAGTGTCGGGACCAGTGGAAGTGCAGATCAGAAGTCGTGGGGTGCGTCTTTTACACTATAGGACACATTGCCTCCAACGTGGGGCACGTGAAACTTTCTATCATTGGAACTCGTCGGTGTTGCTTGTTTTCCCTAAAAATAATACAAATATCATCGAAAAGTTGGTTATTCCTCCGATTTGCTCAATAAGATTTGAAATGTATTTGATTTCTAGGCTCTTGGGATCGAAAATATAAGAGAAACATGAAATTCTGGTGATTAATGAAGGTTAGGGGTTATATTTTACCGAACCATTACATTTGATGTTGCATGACAAAGGAAAACTCTAGCACGGGGCACGAAATTACTGGGGTGAGGCGCGACAGTGAAGAACCGATCTGGACGTGGGCGCAAATGGTTGCGCGAGCTTGGATATGGTTTTGGGAGAGAAGTGGAGGGTTGCGGTTTAAATGGTGAAGAAAGGGGTAGGGTTTGTATTATGTGAGGATTTATATTTTTGTTTTTGTTTTTGTATTTTCTTTCTGCTTTTTATTTTCGTATAAATCAATCGTCTGCTAGTTAGTTTCATCAATTTTCCCCTTTTGGTTACGTTTTAGAGTTATTTGAACTTAATACCATAAGAATTGATTTCCTTGTTTCCTTGTGGGATTCGACTCCTACTTATCGCTTTACTTTGGTAGAGTAGTTAGAAGGATAATTACTTTGACAAAGGCAGGATCGACCATTTTGGCTGTTGTCAAATTTGGCGTCGTTGCCGAGGAATCAGATTTCTTTTCTTGTGGTATTAGTTTAATTGACTTCGGTCTTGATTAGTGTATGGTCAGCACCCGTGCTACTAATCATTCACTTGTTGAGCCCATTCCAGAGATTGAGAGGATTGTTAGAAGGAATAGAAGAAAAAGGACAACAGAGATGATGAACGACCAAGACAACCAGTAAACCCCTGAGCAAATGTAGGCAAATCAACAGTTGATGAACCAATTCATATAGGCATATGCTCAGCATAACAACAATGCCAGAAATAGGACATTGCGGGAGCGCGCCACTCACAATCTAACACAGCAGCCCCAAGCGGTGGTCCTGCCACCACTTGCTCAAGGATTCACCTTTGAACTCAAGTATAGGGTGATAAACTTTCTTCCTACATTCCACGGTCTACCTGGAGAGGACCCCATCATGCACTTGAACTGGTTTCACGACATATGCATGACCGTGAAGCCGATCAATATGTCAAAAGAACACATTAAGATGAGGGCATTCGGTTTCACGTTGAAGGACACCGCTAGAACTTGGTACTATCATCTTCCAACATGAACTATAGACAGTTGGGAGAACGTACAATGGGAGTTCTTGAACCGATACCTCGCAGTGAAGAAGGCCAATGCGCTGAAGGGTGAGATAGCGCAAGTGCAGCGACGAGATGATGAGTCGTTGTATGACTACCTAGAGAGGTTTAAGGGGTTATGTTCTAGCTGCCCCTTTCATGGCTATGAGCACTAGGAATTGGTACTATTTCTCACCTAGGGGCTATTGACTAGGGAAAGAAGGATGGTCGACGCTGCTTGCGGAGGGAGCATCCTCAACATGACCCTGGAAGATTCTATGGAGAAGTTACAGAGTACGGATGAGAGTACACGGGGTTTCGGAAGGACTTACAGGAAGAGGACGATGAACATTGCCGGTTCAAGCATGGAAGGATCGGGTCTAGCAGGCGATTTAACTGAGACAAAGTAAATGCTCGCGAGCCTACTACCCAAGAGTGGGCAGCAGCCCGCGAGAGTTTGCGGTATTTGTGCTAGTTCAGGTAATCATTCAGACCAATGTCCCAAGTTACGGGACGATACAATTGCATATGTGAATGCAATAGGAGGATATTGACCTCCTCGACCATGGGATAATCAACAGCAGTAGAACTACCAGCCAAGATATACAGAGCAACAAGAGCAACAAAGGTGAAGGCCCCATGACCAACATCAGAGCTCAAGAGTTCCTACTATAGACATGATGAAGGAGTTGACCAATAATCTCACCACCCTCGCATCCCATGCCCAGAACACCGATGCTAGACTCAAGAATTTGGAAGTTCAAATAGCGCAAGTAGCCCAGACGGTTTCAACACTAGTTCAAAATCAATCGAATTCACAATCAGCGTAAACTGTGGTGAACCCGAGCCAAAATTCAGCGAACCAGAACCTTAAGAGTTTCAGTGCAATGGATCTAAGGACTGGGAGAAACTCGGAGGAGAAATCATCCGAGTATGATAAAAATTCGACAGTAGCACGCCTGCGCCAGGTGACATGCGCCCGCGCCTATGACTTTGCAGAGAGGCGCGACCGCGCCCCCTAGTGCGTGACTGCCCTCATGAGTGTGGAGAGGGGCACAACCGCGCCCCCTTAGTGCGCGACCACGCGATTACGGGACTTGTTTCCGAAGAATCGGCGCGACCGTGCCGCAACATGCGCAACCGCGCACCTGAGTCTGTAGACTAGAGCGACCGCACCCCCTAGTTCACGGCCGCTCCCCCTCCACTGCTGAACCGGAGACCTCTCCGATGCTAGATACTGATGATACTGTCCCGGTAGAGGAAGAAGAGGAGCTTGATGACACGAGAGGTGACTTTAATCTCCGACAGAGCAATTACGTACGTCCTAATTTCCCTCCACTCAATTAGGAGAAACCCTCGGCCCCCTTCCGAGAGGCATTAAGAGACACTAGAAGGCCAACATATGACAAGGAGCACTTCGAGATCTTCAGCAAGTGCCGAGTCAACATTCCCCTGTTGCAGCTAATAACGAGCATACCAAGATATGCGAAGTTTCTTAAGGAACTTTGCACAGTCAAGCGGAACCAGAAGACAAAGGGAAACAACAAGGTAACATCTGGAGAGAGAGTGTTTGCCATCTACCAAAGATGCATGCCCACCAAATTTAGCGACCCAGATATGGTGACTATCCCTTGTCATTAGGCTGCACTGATTTTGATAGGGTCATGTTAGATCTAGGAGTTGCTATTAATGTCATTCATCACTCCCTTTGCATACAAACAGGACTAGCCCCCCTGAATAAAACTGATATATTGGTGCAATTAGCTGATGGGTCTACTGTTTGTCCTACGAGAGTTATGGAAAATGTGATGGTTAAGGTTGATAGGTTATTCTTTTCTATGGACTTTTATGTACTTGATATGGAGAGTGATAAGGAGGATGTACCTATACTTTTAGGAAGGCCATTTATGAGGACAGCGGGTACTAAGGTAGACTTAGGGAATGGGACCTTGTCATTGGAGTTTGATGGTGATGTAGTGAGTTTTGATATTTATGATACTGATGAGGAGTTTATTCATGAGTTCACTGGTGTTTTTGATATAAAGGTAGCTGATCCCGCAAGGGAGATATACATGGTGGAGATGGCTTTGTCCGATGGCCCCCTATGCTGATGTTAGAGGGAAACAACCCTCCTTCTCTTCCCCCTATTGTACAAGTACCTAGAGTGGTGTCCCCGTTACCTCCAGGACACTACATAGAGACGAAGGGATGGTACGACATGGGGCTCGCAAAGAAGAAAAGAATTAAGCAATATGAGATTAGGAAGGACGAGTTGGCCCTTAGGAGGGCCAGTGCAGGTTGACATGAGAGCAAGACGTCGGGCCTACGACGTTAACCAAAGGTGTTGTCTGGGAGGCAACCCTGAGGTAACTTTTTTACATCCACTTAGGTTACATTTGTTCCTTATCTCACAATTAGGACATTTTATAGTTTAAGTGTGGGGGAGGGGATTTACTTCACCTATCATAATAGTAGTTTTTCAAATTTTTGAGTTATTTTTGAATTTTTAGAGTCGGTATTCATATTTTTCTTCTAATTTGATGTTGTGTGAACTTCTATAAGGATGCATGATCTTTGAATCTTTTTACTATGTTTTAGATCTTAATATTTCAAGTTTATATGACGAGGATATGTTTACTCAAGTAGAGGACTTTGACTTGAGCATGTGCGTTATGATTAGGACGCATTAGGACCAATACTAAGATTGCATGTTCACCATCTCTTCTGTAGTTTGTCATTATGTCATAATACATTGTTTATGTCCTTTTGCATTACAAAATAAAAGAAAAGGAAAATAAAAATTGTAGTGAACTCCAAGTAAAATAATTCGGAAGAGCACACGATCTCCGTGGTGTGAAAGATCACTCCGGGTTCGATACTCCATAGCTAAATAAGCAAAGAGTCTCATTAGCAGGCCCGGACCATAAGACGGGGGGGGGGGCAAATACCCAATAAGTGAAAATAAAGTGCAAAATATGTAAATAGGATGAAAAAGGAGCAATGCAAAGTGCATGTGATATGACTTAAGTTGAGTTGTGGGTTTTTCGTTTACTTTTGATGGTATTGGAACTCGTGCATAGTTGTCATAAAAATGAAGTATGTTAGGACAAGAATTAGTCGTTTATTTGATCTTCCTTTATTCAGATTGATATATTGCTTGGATAGAGACATATTTAGCATAGTTTGAGACTTCAGGTTCATGTATTTGCATAGAGTGAATGTAGTTTGAATTTGGGGAATATTTGATGTCATTGTTGGGTTAGTTAGAGTCTAGTTAAGTTTGCATTACTTTTTGAGTATTTCTACTAGATTCGGAGTCTACAACCATTGCTTTTGATGATTGTAGGTACTTAGAGATGGCGTGTTAATTCGACGACCACTACTTTCAAGTCTTCCATACTTGTTGAGATCGTCGATGAGTTAGCAGCATCTTACTCGAGGACGAGCAAGGTTCAATTGTGGGGGTGTTTGACATGTGGCGTTTAGTATAATGTGCAAGTGGTCGTTAGCATCAATTACGGGTTATTTGACATGTTTATGGAGCGTATTACCGTGATCCGGACCAAGCAAAGCAAAGGCGTTAATCATGAGGATTACGAACATTCAAGGAAGAGGATCGCCAAGGGTACTACGCCGGAGCCGCGCACACAAGGAAACAGCCACGTAGGACCACAGAAGTGTTGGTGCGATTGCACCACTAGACGGGGGGCGAAGCTGGAAACTCAGTCCAGGCACGACCGCGCCGACACATGCTCGACCGCGACCGTTTTAGGCCGAGAGAGCTCTGAAACCCTATTTTACTTGGGACTTCAGTTGGGCTTTAGACTACTTTCTAATGGAGTTTTGGACTGATTAGTTTCGACTTTTCTGTTAGGGTTAATAAATATCTGAGAGCTTTGCCTCCATCTTGGGTCTCATCTTTGTATAATCGTGTTTAAGCGGATATTGATCAATGTCTCTATAGTTCATTAAGCTATAGATACACAACTCAAAATATAATATTGCACTTTTATACTTAGAGATGCGCTTGACCTAGTCGGAGCACTTAGTAATGAATTTACTAACGTCCTTGAATGCGGAAGTAGGTTAGACAACAATAGAGCGCGATTTAAGTGGTTAAAGCGCACTTCAATTCACAAGCAAGAGTTCTTAAAATGGTGAGAACCCTAAGTCACTATTTGACTCGGGATAAAACTCACCACTACTTATATTGATTAAATGAGGTTACAACTCTAGCTTCAACAAGAGTACAATTCCCTTAGCACTCTTGAGAAGCTCTCTCTTAAACTCTCACTTCGCTCAATACAACGTTAAGCTCACTAGAACAAATGGAACTTCACTCTTGATTACAAATGAGTTAACTCTAAGCTCTCCTAGATTCTCTCTGATTTCCTCACTTTGTAACCCTTAGAATGAAAGTTACAGTCCACTATTTATACACAAAACTTAAGATACAACCACACTTAATTTTTTGTAACAAACTTGGACTTAACTAGCTGCCACCTCATCAATCCGTGGGAATTGATCAAATCGCTAGAGATGATCAACGGCTGGATTAATTTGGTTTTGTTTTTCAACTTGTTGATTCAAGCCATGTCAGCAATCCGTGCACTCTCGCTAACTAACTCCCTCCACGCTGGCAATCCCTGGAATTGCATCACAAAGAACTTCAAATTCTTCTTGCACCTCTTGTGCACACAATTTGAATTCTCCCGCTCACCAGCCTTTCCATGCGTTTGGGAAGTATTCTTCTGCGACGGCGTTCAACCTTTGCTACAGTGGAACCTCGTGAACAACATTTACTTAGCTTCATTCAAGCGCGTTTTCTACGCCTTAGAAGCTCGATCACTCTCACTTCATGACTTGAATGGATTTATTTCAACACCTCTTGCGAAACTCGGTTTCTTCGCTTGGTGTAAAGCCCGACTGAGAACAGTTGAAGCACATCTCTTGGTAACTAAAGCGCATCCCAGCAGATCTTATAATAACCTGGGAAGGTTAGAAACACTAAGAGATTAGATAGATTAGTTTGTTATCATCAAAACAAAGAGAAATACATTGAGCTTTCATATGACTATCAAAGATCAACTAACAATATACCCCTTTTTGATGATGACAAACCTTTAACAGGTAAGCTCATATACTTTTTGTAATGATCAAAATGAAGACAATAAACAACAAGTTAATCATGTATTCAGATTCGGAATTAGGTCGAAGTACCTTACCAAGTACTTTACCAACAATTTTCAAATTCCCCCTAAGTTCAAGAACGGTCTTAAACTTCCCCCTTAATCAAAGAAGGTTTTGTACCTGTTTTCTTCCCTCTTTTGACATCATTGAAAAATTCAAGCTTAATCATACAATAAGAAAGATAGTAGGTTGTGCTTTCTAGCTAAGAAGTCAAACAAATCAAGTATAGCTAACAGAAAGCAACTTAAGTACCAAAGAGTCAAGTTAGCAAAGCTCTCAGAGATATAAAAATCAAAGCATACTTCATTAACACTGTTGAGCAAACTGTCACAAAGATGGGTAGGAAACCTAGCGAGACTAATTCATTAGCAAGCAAAACATAGGAGAGAATAAGAAAGAAATAAACAAAAGTCGCTTTTAAAGTGCTACCACCAACACATCCACACTAACTTTTCTCATCAGCTTCTATCATAAGCTGGAGCACCCTATCAAATCCAGACTGAACCAATGAAGCAAACTTCTCCACTAACTCGCACAACTCAGCTAGGCGCCTTTCAACCCTTTCATGATGCGCTTCAAGCGTAGCAACAATACTTGAGATATCTGCATAAGCGGCAGTAGTTGGAGCGCGAGGGCTGGGTTCAGAGCGCGAGCTGGAGGGATGCATACCTTCAGGTTTTGGAAGAAGTATAGCACAAATAGCATCAGAGGTCAGAAAAGTGGAGCAGTCATAATCCTTCAGAGAGTTATCGTAGAGACCATCTGCCTTCAACATCTTGCATATGATGTGGGGAAACGGAAGGGGGCCAGACGTTGCAGCGCGACACAACACAAGGTGGCTCATCATGATCTAAGTTGTGTTTACCACCTGGTTGGATAAGACAGTCTCCATAATGCAACAGTCAGCTATGGTTACCTTCTCCCTATCATAATCCCTTGAAGTGATGTTCGTTATAATGAAGTGATGGAGCAGACGCCTACTAGGCTTTAGAAGATCAATTGTAAGGGTGCACTTCGGCACATTAGGACCAAACACTACTTCCTTCAATTGCTTAGCACCTGGGGGCCAATTCTTCTTTTATAATCGCCCGAACCCAGTCGACTAACCTATGAGCCCAACTGCTTTAGCAAGATCCTTTACCAAACATGTCTTCCTCGAATTGCCGCACCAATTAAACCATACTTGTGAGTATTCCGGATTAGCTGTATGAGACTCCATCGTGGCTTAAAATTGGTAGACCATGAAGTCGTTGCAGCGTGCTGGTTCTGTCTCTAATTTGTCCCAGCCTTGGAAGCTTAACCAGCTAGAGAAGCGCTTGACGTGCGAGGAGTCTTCAAGCTCAACAAGCAAGTCCTGAGTAACAATTTATGGGTAGAGAAAATAGCGCTTTGCAATACCTGGGGTTACGGGAGGAAATGCAGTGGCACCAATAGTCTTAGTACGCTTAGCACGATAGAAGTACCTCTCTTTGTAATAACCTCAGGCGGTGGAGAGTCATGTTCCGAACCATCAAAGGACTCAATTTCTTCAGCATGAGGAGGAGGAGATTTGCGCTTGCGGCTCTAACGGCGAAGCAGATCGCTTTGGCGATCAGTGCGTTGTGTAGTCAAAGGAAGGGGAGAGTCATGCTCAGTGCGGGCTTGAACATGAAAGTCCTCATCTTTGTCCGAATCAGAGAGGATGGACGCAAGAAGCTGCTGAGGAGATAAGAGAGACTGAGTGCCTAACCTTGACTGAGTGCCTAACCTTGACGGTGTTTTGATTTCGAGCATGCCTTTACCCTTCGCAGGGGGTAGATAGGGGCACCTCCAGAGCAGGAGCATCTGATGTTGCCCTGGCAGTTTCATTCTCCAAGTAAGAAATTACCTTGTTCACTTGAGCGTCGTCATAGCCAGCGAGCTCAAGATCCTCATCTGTGAGGGTAAGGTCAATGAGGGACTTTATCGAGGAGGATGGGGCATCTGAAGTGAGTGTTGGGTCTGTGGTAGGTATAGGTTCATCTGTGGAGGCTTCGTTCTGGGTAGTTTGGATATGAGGAGGTTGTATTTGAGGAGCTAGGGTAGAGACCGAGGGAGCTGAAGAAGAAGATTGAGCTTTTAACAGGGACTCAACCTTCTCCCTAGTCTCAGGGTCAAGAGCTCTGATGTTTAGATTTTCCATGGAGATTTGTGCTAGAGAGGGATTAAGGAAGAAAAGCGTGATCGGAGTTTGAGAGAGAGAGAGAGGCAAGAGGTAAAATTAGGGTAAATGGAAGGGATGGTATTTACCTTGTATTTATACACGCTTGGAAACCAATCTCGACCAACCAAATCAACGAACCAGATTAAACCGAAGATAATGCGCTGGGCGGTCCAACGGTCCAATAAAAGTCCTGATTTGACTCGCTGTAATCTTCCAACGGCTATAATTGCAGTAGCCGTTACCTCAAGAGATGGAAAGAGCCATTGACAACTAGCCGTTACCTCATAGCTAAGCAACATCAAAAATACTGTAGACAAACTAGCCGTTGCACTTTGAAGCTCAATACAAAAGCATCCAACAATAGAAGCTCAACCAAGTACCACGTGCCAAATATTCTAATGTAGCACAAAACTGACTAAGATCGTTAGATGTAGATGTGTGATGTCCAGTTCAACTTACCAACCACTATGTAAAGCATGTAATGAACAGGAAATGCACATTTCAAGTTGGCGACATTAGAGCATTCAATCACTCAAGTATGATGTAATCGTATGTGCATATAAAGAGGGTAATGAGCTTTATGTCACCAAATGAATACTTCTCTTATGTGGAGTTCAATAAAGGACGAGAGAAGCGTAACATCTAGTCAGGCTTAGGACACCTATGTAATCGATCATTTCTTAGGCATGTAATATGGGTAGAAGACGATCACCATTGTCATGTTTTGGCAAAGAAGAGCATGCAATTGACTATGATCATATCAAATCAAGTTAAACAAGGACGATAACATCATTACTAATTCATTTTAATGAACAACCATAAAGCATGAATGAATCAAAGCTATCAAGCGCAAACTACCATAGTTCGTACCTTGATACTAAGCTCGGTAATTCTAGTCAATAAGGGAAATACTTACAGAGCCATTGCCTCAAAGCTAATGGAGTCGCATAAGACCAAGCTGAACCCAAAGTTTTAAGAAGACTTGTCGATTAAGTGCTTTAGTAAAAATATCTTCTATTTTCCCTTCTGAAGATACATGACTAAGCTCGATATTCTTGCACTCCACATGATCACGTAGAAAGTGGTGCCGTATATCGATGTGCTTATTTCGTGTGTGATGTACTGGATTCTTGGACACACATATTGCGCTGGTATTATCACAGTAGATAGTGATTGTGCCTAGATTAATACCGTAGTCAACGAGCTGTTGCTTTATCCACAGTACTTGAGAGCTACATTGTGCTGCTGCGATGTACTCTGCTTCTGTCATTGAAAGCGCAATACATTTCTGTTTCTTGGATCCCCAAGAGATGAGGCAGGGGCCAAGGAACTGTGCCATTCCACTAGTGCTCTTGCGGTCTGCTAGATAACCTGCATAATTTGCATCGGTGTAGCCAACAAGAGAAAGACTGCTCCATTTGGAGTACCAAAGGCAAAGATCATCAAACCCCTTTAGATATCTAAAGATGCGCTTAACATGTGTTAAGTGAGAAGCGCGAGGGTCTGACTGAGATCGAGCACAAACACTAATGACAAAGACAATATCAGGTCTAGAAGTTGTTAAATACATAAGAGAGCCAACCATACCTCTATACATTGTTTCATCTACCTTCTCAGCCATAAGGTCTTTATCAAGCTTTGTAGTGGTTGAGAGGGGTGTGGGACATGGTTTGCTATCCTCCATTTGATATTTCTTTAAAAGCTCTTTGTTGTATTTTTGTTGATGAATTTCTATGCCTTCGTCCAGTTGGTTCACTTGAAGCCCGAGGAAGTACTTGAGCTCACCAATCATGCTCATACTAAACTTGAGCCTCATGGTGTTCTTGAAATCCTCTACAAGTTGCATGTTAGTTGAACCAAATATAATATCATCTACATAAATCTGGACAATAAGAATATCACCCTTAACTTCCCTGATAAAGAGGGTTTTGTCCACTAAACCTCTCTTGTAGCCATTAGTCAAGAGATACTTCGATAGACAATCATACCAAGCGCGAGGAGCTTGCTTGAGTCCATAAAGCGCTTTGTCTAGGAAGTACACGTGATTTGGATAGGTTGGATCTTCAAATCCTGGTGGCTGCTTGACATACACTTCCTCATTAAGATTACCATTAAGGAAGGCAGTCTTGACATCCATTTGATACAGCTTGAATCCTTTGTGTGCGGCATAAGCGATCAACAAGCAAATTGCCTCTAGTCGAGCAACTGGTGCATACGTTTCATCATAGTCGATCCCTTCTTGTTGATTATATCCTTGTGCAACAAGTCAAGCTTTGTTACGTACCACAACTCCACTATCATCCAGTTTGTTCCTGAATACCCAGCGCGTGACAATAATGGTTCTATCACCTGGCCGGGGTACTAGAGGCCAAACTTGGTTGTGCTTGAACTCTTCCAGTTCTTCTTGCATGGCAATAATCCATCTGGATCTTTAAGCGCGACTTGTATGGACTTTGGTTCCTGTAAAGAGACAAAAGCACTACAAGCAAGCAAGTTAAGAACGTTAGAACGAGTTTGGGTACCTTTTTCAAATTGAGATATGATCGTCGAAACTGGATGGGAGTTCATTTGTTGATAATCCCGCACTTTGACCTCAGTATTATCTGGTAGCTTCATCATGATAGTCTTGGACAAGCTTCTAACACCACCAGAAAGGTCACTAGGTCCCGCTTGAGGACTTCCAGGTCGTGCTTGACAACTACTAGATCCCGCTTGAGAGCTAGAAGGTCCAGCTAAGTAACAGAGGGTGTTACCTGACCTGAGCATGAAGGTGAAGGTGAAGCTTGATCTTCATTTGATGGTCCACTTCCTTGATCTGTATTCTGAGTGTTGTCCTCTGAAGTGGCTTCTTCACTTGGATTGCTAACTTCTGTAGCCAAAGGCTGATAAGCGGAACCTCCACAATCATCATCGTCACTTTCTACGCCTGGAGAAGAAGTAGAAGGATGCGCTTGAGGAATGGGAAGATAAGCTGGAGGTAGATCATGGCTAGAAAATGGATCATCGTTGATTTCTGGTACGCTATCGAGCTCTCCTTCATCAAATTTCACATGAATGCTATCTTCTTCCCTCTGAGTTCTCAGATTGAGCACTCTATACCCCTGGCTAGTAGGAGCATATCCTAGGAAGATAGCCTCGTCGTTCCTGGCATCAAACTTACCCAAGAGATCCTTCCCATTGTTATTGACGTAGCACTTGCAACCAAACACTTGTAAGTGAGAGATATTCGGTGTACTCCCTTTGAGCAATTCATATGGGGTTTTCTCTAGGATTGGCCTTAAGAAGGCTCGGTTAGTAATATAACATGCCGTGCTCACAGCTTGTGCCCAATAGTATGAAGCGACACCACTAGAGAGTAGCATGTATGTGCCATCTCTTGTAGAGTCCTATTCTTGCGCTCAACCACACCAATTTTGCTCAGGGGTTCTAGGTGTAGAGAAATTATGATCTATACCCCTTTCATCATAAAATGATAGAAACTCTCCATTCTTGAATTCAGTTCCATTATCAGAATGAATTGCACAAATGGGGAGCCCCAGCTTCTTTTCCAATAAAAGCGCAAGTGCTCGAAACTTTTCGAAGGTTTCACTCTTGTGTTTTGGAAGAGAGTCCAGGTATAGCGAGAATAGTCATCAACTATAACAAAAATGAAGCGATTACCTCCTTTACTCTGAGTACGTAGTGGTCCACATAAGTCCATGTGGAGAAGCTCAAGGGGAGCCTTGGTCTGCACTACCTTGATCGAAGGAAAGGAGCTTCTAGTCGCTTTGGCCTTGGAGCAGTCTGAGCATGAAGTCATTGATTCCACTTTTATCCAAGGAAGACCACGAACCAGGTCTTTGGACTGTAACTTGTTGAGTAGATGTAGACTAGCGTGTCCCATTCTCTTGTTCCAAAGACTGGTCGTCTCATCGAGTGTAGCTAGACATAGGTTGCGCTTAGGAGTGTAGGAGTGGTCGAAGAGGTAAGTATTATCAACGCGCTTGCCCTTTAGAAGCACCTCTTGCTCAGGGCTGACCACTGCACATTTACTTGTGCTGAACCATACCTTGTTTCCTCCTTGGTCTCATAATTGAGCTACACTCAGTAGATTGAACCATACCTTGTTTCCTCCTTGGTCGCATAATTGTTTCCTCCTTGGTCGCATAATTGAGCTACACTTGTTGAGATATGCGTTGCCTCTAGCAATGATCTTCCCTTGCTTTTTTTCACCGAAGGAGACACTGCCTCCTTCCTTAGCTTGAAATGAGAGTAGTAACTGTGTATCACCCGTCATGTGACACGAGAAACTGCTATCGATGTACCACCTACTCCTCATTCCAACCTGCAAAAGAATAGATCAAGCTTTGATCTCCCAACGAAGCTTGCGCTTCGTGGGAACATTAGACATAGCTATTGATGAGCTAGTCTTTTGAACTGGCTCATAATAACTAGGATCGTTTAGGTCGAGCACTATATGAGGTCTCGCTTCATGAAGCGCACCTCTGTGTGCTGAAGCGCAACCGTCCTCAACAGGTGAATGTTGATAACGTCTACGCTTGCCCTTAGGTTTAGCCATTGACTTATATGGCTTGTTTTTTAGGACTCTCGGATCCTTACACTCACGCCTATCATGTCCATTCTTACCACAAAAGGTACAGTAATGGTTACCTCTCACGTAACCATACTTGCCCTTTCCTGGTCGAAATGGTTCTTTTTTCTCCAGTTTCATAGGCTAAGCAGGGGTTCGCTCTTGTTTCACATATAAGTGGTGCACTTTTCCCCATGAAACCATTCTTTGGTTTCCGATGGTTGTTCCTCAAGAACCTTGATTCTGCTCTTCAAATGAGAGTTTTCACTCTTGTAGGCAGTCAAGTCTTGTTCAAGTGATTTACATTTTTCAAAATATTCACTTGTTTGAGGAAAGCTGGTGGAAGAGGAAGACTCCTGGGGGTCATAGCCCAGTCCAGGTCTAGCTTTCACAAAGGTTGTTTGAGAAACAGACTTCGCTTCTACTAGCTTAGTAAGAACGTCAAGCTTTGATATGATCTGATCGAGCTTTACGTCCTTAGTTGAGTCAGAGTGTCTTTCCAACCCGTTTCCATGACAACGCTCACAAGATTTAGTCAGGAGAGTGGGCTTGTCATGCAAACACTTGGAAAGCTCAACTAGTTCTTCCTTAGTACTGTTCAGTTCACCCAGCTGTTCTCTAGCTTCAGTTGCTAGAGACTTGTGTTCAACCATAAGTTCCCTTAAAAGACAAATAAGATTGTTCTTAGGCAATATGTCAAGGTTTAGATCAGCTACCTCTATCTCAGAGCCAGAGTCTGAGTCGGATCCAGCACCAGCCATCAAGCACACGTCGGCTTGCGCTCCATCTTCAGAGTCGTCATCTGATTCTCCCCAAAGCGTGATAAACGCTTGTTTAAGGGGCTGCTTGTTAGATCTCGAGCCTGGATTCACCTTGGGATGGGGACATGCTTTGGCTAGATGTCCCTTCTCATTGCATTTAAAGCATGTGAAGTCCTTAACGTCGCGCTGCTTGGCTGCTGGATCGCGCTTGAGGCTTCCTTGTCTCTTGAAGAAATTCTTTACGAGCTTGGTCATCATGGCAACATCTCGATCATCATCATCGTCTCCCTCATCATCATTTTCCAATTTTTGGAGAATGTGAGAGAGCTTGAGCGCCATGCCCTTGGTTTATCGTTCCGAGTGTTTCTCTTCGTTGTTCTTGATCTCTTGTACCTTGAATTTCCCTGCAAGAACAGAGATAGGCAATTCTCGTGTCTCCTTGGATTGGAGAAGAATTTGCTTGAGAGTAGCATACTTGGAATTCACCCCATGGATGAATGCCATTGAGTACTCCCACGCTTTCTTTTCCATTCCAGCTGACAACATTTTATCATATAAAATTTGACAACGAGAATGGTAGTCAGAGACAAGATCGTTTTCTCCCATCTTAATAGAGCAAAATTCACGGTTAAGCTCAATCACTCGGTTGTCTTTCATATCCTCACTACCTGAATGCATGTTGATAATGGCTGTCCACATCTCCTTAGTAGTGGGAAGGGACATTACCTTATCAATGTCTTTCCTGGAAAGCGCATTGAGAATAAGCTGACGTGCTTTGGCGTTTTTCTCCATTAGTTGATATTCATTTGCTTCCCATTTGGAGTCGTCTTTCTCAGCGATTTTCTCATCACCTTTCTCGATGATCCTCCAGCATTGATAGTCCGTTTGCTGGATGTAGTTCCTGGTCATGGTAAGCCACCATTCCAGTTCACCTTCAACGAGGGTGTGAGGCTTAGCGAGGGATATGCCAAGGTTAAAGCTCGCCATTGTTCAACTCTTTAGAATCCTTTAGATCTGCAGGAAAAGGATTAGTGCGAATTGGCTAACCAGTTGCTCTGATACCAAATGTAGAATCGTGTTTAAGTGGCTATTGATCGATGTGTCTATAGTTCATTAAGCTATAGATACACAACTCAAAGTATAATATTGCGCTTTTATACTTAGAGATGCGCTTGACCTAGTTGGAGGACTTAGTAATGAATTTACTAACGTCCTTGAATGTGAAAGTAGGTCAGACAACAATAGAGCGTGCTTTAAGTGGTTAAAGCACACTTCAATTCACACACAAGAGTTCTTAAAACTGTGAGAACCTTAAGTCACTATTTGACTCGGGATAAAACTCACCAGTACTTATATTGATTGAAAGAGGTTACAACTCTAGCTTCAACAAGAGTACAATTCCCTTAGCACTCTTGAGAAGATCTCTCTTGAACTCTCACTTCGCTCAATACAACGTTAATCTCACTAGAACAAATGGCACTTCACCCTTGATTACAAATGAGTTAACTCTAAGCTCTCCTAGCTTCTCTCTGATTTCCTCACTTTGTAACCCTTAGAATGAAAGCTACAGTCCACTATTTATACACAAAACTTAAGATACAACCACACTTAATTTCCGTGTAACAAACTTGGACTTAACTAGCTTTCACCTCATCAATCCGTGGGAATTGATCAAATTGCTAGAGATGATCAACGACTGGATTAATTTGGTTTTGTTCTTCAACTTGCTGATTCACGCCATGTCAGAAATCCGTGCACTCTCGCTAACTAACTCCCTCCACGCTGGTAATCCCTGGAATTGTGTCACAAAGAACTTCAAATTCTTCTCGCACCTCTTGTGCCACACAATTTGAATTCTCCCGCTCACCAGCCTTTCCATGCGTTTGGGAAGTATTCTTCTGCGACGGCGTGCAACCTTTGCTACAGTGGAACCTCGTGAACAACATTTACTTAGCTTCATTCAAGCGTGTCTTCTACGCCTTAGAAGCTCGATCACTCTCACTTCTGACTTGAAGGGATTTATTTCAACACCTCTTGCGAAACTCGGTTTCTTCGCTTGGTGTAAAGCGTGACTGAGAACAGTCGAAGCGCATCTCTTGGTAACTAAAGCGCATACCATAAGATCTTATAATAACCTGGGAAGCTTAGATACACTAAGAGATTATATAGATTAGTTTGATATCATCAAAACAAAGAGAAATGCATTGAGCTTTCATATGACTATCAAAGCTCAACTAACAATCTTTTTATCATTTCACATTTCACGTAGTTTTTCACAACGTGCCAAGAGTAGTCTCATTTACTTTGTTCGGTTGGTGGAAGCCAATATGTTAATTAAATGTAAGACTTCTATCCTTTGATTCTAATAATATATCCTAGTTTACTTTATCCTCTTGCGTATATTTATGATTGCATTGAATTATCTATCTAGATTGATCACCTAGGTTGTTTAAGTCAGTTTTATATAGCTAGGTCTGTACTTGTCCGAGTTGGAGAGTCTTGCCATTTACCCTCTTGTGTATATTTATGATTGAATTGAATTATCTACCTAGATTGATCACCTAGTTTGTTAAATCAATTTCATATAGTTAGGTCTGGCTTGTCCGAGTTGGAGAGTCTTGCCATTTAGTAGCAAATCAATTACCTGGACTAGTTGAACTTGTAGTTGTGTGGAGGATAATAATGTGGTAGCATCCAAGTGGCACTGCATATTCCTATTATTCTCGAACTTAATGTTGTCTAGGATTAACCTTTGATAGTTTTAGGGTTATATTTAGAGGTAAGGGCTATTAGAACTAGTTGGACTAATTAGCTACATAGGAACTAGGATTATGGCAACTAGAGGATATATAGGTAATTAGGAGAGGACCCGGATAGAAGAAGTCAATGATCAATTAATCAACTTGTTAGGTGGATACCAATTGTGCAAAGTGTTTTCCCATATTTCTTACAAATCAATCATTTGCTAGTTAGTTTTATCACTTTCCCCCTTTGGTTACGTTTTAGAGTTATTTGACCTTAATACCATAAGAACTAATCTCCTTGATTCCCTGTGGAATTTGACTCCTACTTACCGCTTTACTTTGGTAGAGTAGTTAGAATGATAATTACGTTGGCAGTGGCAAGAACGACCATTGTGGCCTCTGTCACTTCCACTGACTATCAGCATGGAAGCCTGATTTTTTATACCTGACACAACTGCATTATGACACAGTTCCCTATTGTGGAGTGAAAACATAACCTCTTCTAGAAACATAGTCTCTTTCCCAACAGTAAAAGATTGCATAGAATTCTCATATGACAGAGCCAGGGAAACCAATAGTATCAAGGCAGAATCCTCATCCCCCACCTTTTGATCAATACTATGCAAATGCAACACAATAGTATTCAATTGATCTAGGTGGTCTCTAGGAGGTGTACCTTCAAACATATGCAAGCTGAAAAGACGTTGTTTTAGCATTAGTATGCTGGTTAGCGACTTCGTCATGTAGAGATTCTCAAACTTCAACCATAACTTGGAGGCAGATTTCGCACCTGCAACTTCTATAATGACGTCATTAGCGAGGCATAACAGAATCATAGAATGATCCTTTTCCTCCATAGCCTTGTAATCTACAGAAGAAACATCCAACTCATTCTTGTCGGTTTTCAATTGCATCCATAGACCATGTTGCTTCAGCAAAGCCTGCATCTTTATCCACCACAGACTGAAACTGTTCTCCATGTAAACTTGTCGATCTTTGTCAATGATCCAGACATCGTTCTTGACGGAATTTGAACCAATGGCTCTGATACCAGTTTGTTGTAACATAATCGAAAAGAGAACAATCAAACAACAAGAATGACACACAGATTTACTTGGTTCACGAAATTGACTACATCATCGGGCAGAAGCAGATCAGATTATTATTGGAGGAAGATTATAAATGGTGCCTTTCATCTTGCAAAACGACTTGTCTCTAGAGTTTCCATAGAGCCAATATTTATAGTGCTAACAAAAACCCTAGCTGAATTGGAACACAAGACTTCGGCCCAAATACAAAACAAAAACTGAATAACCAATTGAGGCCCAAAATACAAACATTCTATTCAAGTCATCACTACTCTACGTTTCCACCGCAGTCCTATTACTCTGCATTTTTTGCTCTCACATTGGCCACTCATTTTGGCATGTTTTTCACTAGTCAATTTGTCGTCGCGGCCATCTGTTACCACCACCACTACATCTCCACCGCCTTACTCCTCCTACGCGGAGAATTCAGACGTCGTGGACAACAAAACTGTTCTTCCTGATCAACTTGGTGTGGCACCCTCCTCATGTCGTTCACAATATCAACCCCTATAACACGTTTCCTTTCCCTCTAGGTTCACCGGTCATTTAATCTCCTCTAAAACATCCACATCCAACCCCTTTAACCCATAGCTCTCATCAAAGAGGTATGGTAACGGAGATAATTGTTGGACCCCCTAAGGAGGGCCCATAAGAATGCAAAGTAGACTCAGCCCATCAAGGAAAAGTAGGCAAGGCCCAATATAGGCTCATGCCTATAAATAAGGGATTAAAAGGTAAAAGTGGCTAATGACTATTTAGTTGGCAATTAGTAGTAATTTGAGATCTCTCCCCTTACACTTCGCATACATTCGCACACAGACGCGTCCACCAAAATATCTTCGTGAACATTTTCTCACCTTTTTCTTCTCCCTGCCTCACACAATTTACATTACTCTATTTCGCATAGCCTACTTTCACGAATGAAATCTAACTTGAACGTCGGAGAGTCAAATCCAGAGGCCTCCCTCCTCTGGGTTTGATATGAAGGTACACGAATCCCATTACAACACGAAGCTCATTACAACACGAAGTCCTAATCCGCACGAAGATCATCCTTAACTTCACGAAGAGCAGTTCCAAACAATCCTCAAGAAATCCAAAGCCCTCGCGTAGAGTGTTGACTACATGAAGTTTTCTGGGCTCCAACACTGGCGCCGTCTGTGGGAACTCTCTCACGAAGTTAAGACGATTTTTCACGATGGTAAGACTAGAAGGCCTTCCAAGTGATAGCAATAGTGTCCGCGGACAACAATCAACCACCACTCCACGTCCCAATTACGCGTGGGTGTCCCAAGAGGAACTTGAAGGCTTCCAGGACTGGAAAGAATACATGAGAACCATATCCGCTACTCAGACGGATCCTGCCGTGGAAGAGGCACAGACAAACGCACTCCTCCGATTACAATTCTCATGACACATACACATATACGTACAATTACTATGACCACACACCATATAGTCCGGAGCATAGGCATGGTCTAGAACGGCTGATAGGAGCTTATTATATGGTGTAACTAGCGACTATTAGCTTAGGATTAGTGGTGTTTAGGTGCTTATTGAGTGGTATTCCCGGAATCAGGTATGATGTTCACTTATGGATTCGCGGGATGCTCTTAAGAGTTATTTTGTGGTATTTTATTATGGAGATCCTATTTGTACTCACCTTGGGACGGAGCTAGAGAGAAGATGACCATACCTAAATCCATGGAGAAGCTGAGAGGCGAAGCCGAGCAGCCTCGGAAGCTTATAAAAGTCCGAAGACCAGTCCGAGAGAAGGTTTCAAGATGAAGAAGAGCTACGAAGAAGATGTCTCGGTCGAGACTTTGGAGTCTCGGTCGAGACTTGCCCTTGACATGGATGTCGCGGTCGAGACTATAATGTCTCGATCGCGACTTTGCCTCGAATTAAAAGTAGCGATCGTGACCTCAGAAGTAGCGATCGAGTCTTGTGCCGTTTCTGAGTGACGGTGAAAATGTCTCGACCGTGACTTAAAGTCTCGATCGCGACTCGGCATTATACCCGGCCCAATTTCAGATCCAAGTCCGGGAATCTATCAGTTTTTCCCTTTTTATCATTTATTTTCAGTTATTTTTTTTGCTAGAGGATAGACACTATATAAGCCTCTAGTTTTTAGGTTAGAATGAGTTAGTTATTCTTTTGCCACTTTTCACAATTAGTTCTTTGAGATTCATTAGCCAAGAGGAAAGCTCCCACCTTTGTGCCATCTTCTACCTTCGTTCCTGGTTAGTTCATCCATAGTTATGTATAGCTTTCTTTTGGCTATGTCTGGCTAAGTCCTTACGAGTTCACTCTTAGGTTGAGGCCATTATTCTAGGAATTGTTTGTGAGAATTCTATTATTTATGTTCTAATAATAATTTCAGCATTGAACAACAATCTATCTCTTGATTTCCTTATTTGGTGGAATGTTTGACAAACTAGAAATAACATCATTTTAGAAAAAATACAATAAAAAAACCCTAATTAGAGGAGATCGGCGGCGTTCCACTTCCTGCGGATTGGCGGCGGCACGGTGGTGCCTGTTGCCAAATCTTCCGGGTCTCCGGCAGTAGGTGTGAGTCCGATTGATTCTAGTGGTCTTTGCGTAGGGTTGGTGGTTTTCGTCGCAGTTGTTTCCTCCTCTGGTGTGTGTCAGTATTCATGGCAGGGGTGGAGAATCACACTGGTGCGGATGGTTCGGCGGTAGTGGGATCGGTAGCGGTGGACGGAAACGTGCTAGGGTTGGCGCCGTCACCGGTACACATCCAACCGGCGTTTTCGATGAGTCTGTGTTGGAAAACTTTGACCTTGATGGCTGCGAAATCTATGATTTCACATTTGAAGAAGTTCAAGTCGAGATTGATGCGTACCGATTTCGGGTAATTGGAGCCATCATGGGACCTGGTGCAACAATTTTGGAAATGAATCAGTTTGTCGATGAGAATTGGAGCCTGCACAAGCCAAAATTTAGTGCTCGTCGAAACGGAGTGTGGAGTTTTCTGTTTAGTAGCCAAGAAGGATGCAACTTTGTGCTCAACCAGGGTCCTGGGTTTTTCCGAGGTAAGTACCCGATTGCTCTTGCTCCTTGGACTGTTGGAACCCCGATTGCTTGGTCAAGTTTTGAGTCTGTGCCTGCCTGGATTCAATTGCGAAACTTGAACCATTTATTTACCTCGAAACATATGATTAGTGTTATGGCTAGCATGGTGGGTACTGCAATTCAGATGGATGAAAAGGCCTGTGATCCGGCTAGGCCTGATTATGCTAGAATCCTTGTTCAAGTGGCACCTAGTGATGTGCTAAAAGATTGTATTGTCTTGCGGGATCCCAATGGGAAAATTTATCGGCAAAGGGTGTGGTTTGAGTGGATTCCGTGGGTATGCAAGCATTGTGTGAAATTTGGGCATGTAACGGCTCGATGTAAATTTCATAAGAAACAAACAGTACCAGAGAAGGAGAGTGTTATTCCTCCAGTAACAGAAAATGAGGCAACTGAGGAATGTAATCAGGGAGGAGGGACGGGTGATAATGTGCAGCAGGGAAGGAGTTCAGCGATTGAGGATAGGGCTGTGTCTCATGCCAATGCTTCAACGTCTGGTACTGTGTCAACAGGAACCAATGCTAGCAATGGGAAGGAGGTTGCTTCTAATGGGGCGGTGAAAGAGATTAAGAAGAATGCTCCTGAAAATGCTACAAAACCGCCTCATCAGAATACGAGTAAGAAGAATCATTATCAGAACCGAAAACAACAGGGAACTCAACCATCGGAAGGGAGGGTTTTAAGAAGCGCAGGCGCCCCAACGGGGGCTAAGGGTCATGTCTGAGTTCACCCTCGTTGCCTGGAACTCTAGGGGTTGCAACTCCGCCCCTAGAGCAAGGCAAATAACGGAGTTCGTGCGTAAGCACAAGGTTAGTCTGATTGGAATATTAGAAACAAAAATTCAGCAAGATAAGGAATTGGAGATTAGTCGGCGACTTCTTCCGGGCTGGAAATTTTGTACAAATAGTTCGGTGGGTGTTAGAGGTCGTATCTGGATATCCTGGGATCAAAGTGTGGTTGATGTTACAGTTGTACGTAGCACAAGTCAGTTTATGCATTGTTGTGTTGAGAGTAAGGACCGACTAGTTAGTATGTTGACTACGTTTGTATATGCGAGCAATGAAGCGGCGAATCGGAGTTTGTTATGGCATGAGATTCAGCAGGAGGTGGTGGGAAATAGGGATCCGTGGGCTGTCATGGGTGATTTTAATTGCATTCTACAACTATCGGATAAGGTTTCTTTCAATAGATAGGAGCATCATATTTACATGGAGTTTAGTCAGTTTGTGGCACGAGAAGGGCTGGTTGATGCAGCATTCTCTGGGCTTCATTATACTTGGAACAATAATCAGGATGGAACGAGACGGGTTGCGTGTAAACTAGATCGTGTGTTGGTGAATGATGCGTGGGCTGATGCGTTTAGTGATGCGAGGGTGGTCTTCGTTGATCCGCTGTTCTCGGACCATTCCCCGAGCTTGTGTACTGTTAATCCAAGTGCGAGGTTCAAGAAGATCCCGTTTAAATTTAGAAATTTTTGGGTGGAGGAACCGGATTTCTTGGAGGTGGTGCGTAGTTCTTGGGAGCACAATGTTGAAGGTAACCCGCAGTTTGTGGTGGCTACTAAATTGAAGAAGGTGAAATTGACTCTTATGAGATGGAAAAAGGGCAGGTTTCGTCAACTTGAGAGTTTAGTTGAGGAATGTACAACTCGGTTAGCTGATGCGAACGTCAAATTGCAGGGGGACTTCAGCTCCGTCGATCTACAGAATGAGGTTTATGCGGCCCGAGATGAAATGGAGAGAAGAACAAGGCAACTGCATAGCTTCATTGCTCAAAAGACGAAGATTGACTGGGTCAAGCAGGGTGAGGAATCCTCGGCGATGTTTTATAATGGGCTGAAAAATAGAAGGGAGAGGAACTCAATTTTTCTACTTAAAAATTCGAGTGGTGATATCCTTGATACGAGAGATGAGATTAACTCAGAAGTGGTGGAATTCTATCGATCGCTGTTTGGGTGTCACGTTGATACTGAAGAGCCTGATTTTCACAGAGTTAGAGGGGTCTCGGGTTGACTATACTACCCATGCTGAGCTGTGCCGAGGCATTTCGGATGAGGAAATCTGGATTGCGTTTAAGGGGATTGGTGGAAAGAAATCCCCGGGTCCTGATGGATTTGGCAGTATGTTTTTCAAGTCGTGTTGGAGTATTATTCGTGAGGATATTGGTTTGGTTGTGAGGGACTTCTTCAGAAGGAGTAGATTGCTTCGGCAAACGAATGCTACGTTTGTTAACTTGATTCCGAAGATTGACAATCCCCTCTCTATTCGTGAGTTCAGACCGATTGCCTGCTGTAATTCTATGATGAAGGTACTGTCCAAGATTCTTGTTGCTAGAATTCGGCCACTACTTGATGATTTAGTGTCGCAAAATCAGGGTGCGTTTGTGCCGGGTAGACGGATTGTTGACAATTTGGCAGTAGCGCAGGATCTGGTGAAAGGGTATGACAGTAAGTATATATCACCGCGCTATCTGATTCAGATTGACCTTCAGAAGGCTTATGATTGTGTTAGCTGGAGATTTTTACGCCATACGTTGGAGTACTTTAACCTCCCTGAGAGGCTCATCGGGTGGATTATGGAGAGTGTGACCTCCCCATCGTACTCGGTTATCATTAATGGGGAGGCTGAAGGATTCTTCAAAGGGCCGAGGGGTTTACGTCAGGGGGACCCTTTATCCCCATATCTTTTTGTTCTTATTATGGAGATGCTGAGCAGAAGGATGAGTGTCGCGAGTAGTCGGAAGGGTTTCTTCTTCCACCCGAGGTGCAAACAGATGAAGCTCTCGACGATGGCTTTTGCAGATGACCTGCTGATATTCTGTAAGCCATACAGATCTTCTCTTGTAATTATTCGAGATGTGATTTTGAGGTTTGCGGAGGAGTCGGGGTTGACCACTAATGCTAGCAAGTCGCGAATTTATTTTGGTGGAGTTCCGGCTGGCAAACGGACTGAGTTGGCCGAGATCCTCGGGTTCCAAGTTGGGAGGTTGTCGGTGCACTACTTGGGGGCACCTCTTCACTCCAAGAGGCTTCGCGTAGGTGACTTCCAACCGCTGTTGAGCAAGCTGCAGAGTGCACTTGAAGCGAGGCAGGCTCGACGAGTATCATATGTGGGGAGAATGCAGGTGATTAAGTCCGTGCTCGAGAGCATCGTTCGATTCTGGATGCAGGTCATTGCGATTCCGAAGGGTGTGATTAGGCGTATTAATGCTATTTGTCGATCTTATCTTTGGACGGGGGAGCTAGGATAGAAGAGCTCGCCGATGACTTGGAAGCGTCTCTACAGAGATAAACTAGAAGGAGGGCTCGGATTTAAAGAGCTATTAGCTTGGAATAGGACCTTATTATTCAAGCTAGTGTATGACATTGCGACTGAAAGGAAGAGCATCTGGACGGAGTGGGCGAGATGTAATCTTGCTCGAGGGAATATATGGCTCGCCGAGTGCAAATCTGGCAGCTCGAGCATCTGGAAAGCAGCAGTGGCTGCTAAAGACATTATCTTGAGACGGCTGCATAGTGTTCCACCGCAGATTGATCGACTAACCCGGAAAGATGGGGGGATGGATAATCAGATGGTGTATGCGTGGATCCACCCACCTGGTCCGAAGGAGGAGTGGTGCAATGTTATTTGGAATGGTATTCAACCGCGGAAGTGGTCGTTCTTGTGTTGGAGGGCGACGCAGGATCGACTCCCTACGAAGTCGAGGATGTTCAAGTGGGGGGGCGTGCTCGACGAGTTGTGCGTCTTATGCGGAAAAGAACGGGAGACGTCGCAGCATCTGTGGTGTGAGTGTGATGTCACCAAAGCAATTGCGGGGCGAGTGCTCGGCTGGCAAGGGATTCAAGTTCGTTTTCCATCTCTTCGTCGTTGGTGGAGCTGGTTTGCGGATTCTCCTAAACTTCGTAATAATGTCTATCTTTGTAAACTATTAGGGGTTATGGGTACGATTTATTATGTGTGGAAGTTAAGAAATGATGTGGTATTTAGAGGCAAGCCTGTGGATGTCGAGAGAGTTAGCAATGAGATTATTGAGGTGTGTAAGTTTAGATTCATCACTAAACTTAGGACGAATGGGAGACGGGGGCTCCAATGATGCGACGGTTGTACTCGAACTAGTTTTGGTTTTGGTTTTGCCTAATAAAAATTATTTACCCTTTGGCAAAAAAAAAAAATATTTACATTCACATTATGGTTTCTATTTTATCTTTTAGCAACTTACATTCATATTATTTATTAATCCAACAACTGAATCCCGAATAAATGAACACATTGTCAAAATTTGATGATTAAAACAATGTAATCATATTCTATAAAAATAACATTAATAAAAAGTTAGGGTTTCATATCGGCGGTGACTGGACGGCGTCGGCGAAGATGAAGGGAGGAGGAGCGCTCGGAGAAGGGGGACTGGACAGCTCTGCCGGAGACAGAAGAGACTGTCGGCAGGAGAAAGAAGGAAAGGTGGACGACTTTATGGCAGGAGAAGGAACAAGATGACGGTGGAGTCGGCGGGAGACGAGCAACAGCTCGGTGGGAGAAGGAAGCATTAGACGCAGGTGACGGAGGTGGGAGAGGTAAGGAGAACAGACAACGGCAACAGTAGGAGAAATCGGGGAAGGGATAAATCAGAGAAGAAGGAAATATTCATGCGCAAATGATGAAGGAAAAACCTGATTCCGTGTTTTTAGGTCAGATTAGCGACGGACTGCACGTCTGTTGCCAAATACGTCGCTAATCATTGGTTCGGTAAGGGAGGAATTAGGTCAGTGGAGAAACGAATTTGGCGACTGACGCACAATCCGACGCTATACAATGCGTTTTTCCCTCCAGGTAAAATCTTAGGACAAATTAGTGAAGGACCCAAAATCCGTCACTAATGCATCGCTAATCCGTTGCTAAATTATAACGGAGAAATTTAGCAACGGGTTTCCTTAAACCGTCACTAAATTTAAGTGTACGACCATTTACTGAGGAATTACAAACGGAATAGCGACGAATTTGTCCGCCGCTACTGTGACGGGACATCACCGCCATGTTCCGCCGAAATTTAGCGACGGATTGCGCGTCTGCCGCAAAGTCCATCGCTATTTCTTCATTTTAGCGACGAAATGGTGTCCCGTCGTTAATATGCTGATTTCTAGTATGGTAATGGTGGTGAAATAAATAAATCCTAAAAATCACAAAATGCTCACATCTCTACACTGTATTTTTGACTTCGAGGTCGATGCCCTTTCAGTTTTCTCTCTAGCATATCTTTCTTTTATGCTTTCACTCCTTTGATCCTTTTGGCTCACATAAACACTCTTTTTTTTCACTCTTTTCTTTTCTCGCAAATTATTTTGAAAACGCTCATTTTTTTCCTCACGAAACCTCACAGAGGCACTCGGTTTCCGAAAAGAAGTTCAAGAGATTAGGAATTATACCTTTGAGTGCGTAGGACAAAATAGGAGATTACCTACATTGGGTTGCCTCTCTATAAGTGCTTTATTTAATATCATGGCTCGACGTCATTATTCTCACTCATCCCCGATCAATGTGGATCTTCACCTTCCATTCCAACCCCTTCTTCATGGCCCCAAGCTTGTACACGTTGTTATGCTTCAAAGAGCTTGTATCCTTGTGCTTTGGACATGGTGGAACAACATACTTGTGAGTCTCGAGAAAAACATTATCATTCATTTCATCGGGATTCGTATCATCATTAACGTCTTTGTTTAGGTGGGGTAGGAGGCCGGTGCGGCTAGTAAAGGGGCAGGCGCCGGAGGAAGATTGCTTTAAACAATAATTCAGGGCTAGCCACGATAGAAGGAGCCGAAGGTGGGGAGGCGGGCGCTGAAGAAGGGAAGGTGGATGTAGGGCGGTGATTAGGTTTCTATAGGGGCGGGCGTTGATTTGTTCGAGGCGGGCGCTACCAATAGGAGGTGAGAAATTGTGTTTCGTTGCTTCACTTAGACGGGCTCCGAGATGCTGAAGGCGGGAACCAACCTAGAGAAGGGCTCTCAAAATCATCTTCTTGGACAAAGGGGCGTGCGCCGGTGTTTGAGGGGCGGGCGCCTTCTTGAGAATCATCATTGACATCCTTAAATAATAGCTTGATCTCATCAATGTCCTTCGCATAATCATACTTTTCATGGTTCACGCCACTCGAGTTTAATTGTTGAATCTTCTTAGCACGGAACTCGTTCACGGTATGCTCTAGGTGGACCATCCTCGCCAATATAGATTGTTGTAAAATCTTTGTCGCTTCTAGTTCACGGACCATATCTTCTCTCAATTATCCAACATCCATATTCACTTGTGCAACAGTTTGGAGAACGCTTGAAACATTCGAAATCATATCCAACACGCGTTGCAAAAGTGTTTCAACATATCCTCCATTAGATTGGAAGTATTAAGGACCGGTGCTTGTGGATGAGGATCATGTTGCATTTTGAAAAATTGTTATTTCTCCTTGTATCATAGCAACTTCCTCATGATTAGGTTCTATATCAATGGCATCCATCCTTCTTCTTTCTTCTAGATAGTTGTTCGGATCAATGAAAGGGAAAATCAAGGACTATAGAGGACAACATGACATCGCAAAGTCCTAAGGAGTAATTGAAAGTGAAGTGAATCCCTACAAAGAAAAACACTCATAAAATCTATTAGTATACAAGGTATGAGTCGTCAGATAGACTCACACCGAAATTGAAAAAAATTACAAAAATCAAATAAATTGCCTCCCCGATAGTAGCGCCAATTTGATAGCAACGTATTTGCTCGGTCATCTAATAGGCAGAAAAACACGGCTATGTAAAAATAGATTTCACTAAACTCTTAAGTTGAATCAACTAAACTAACCTAAATCTATGCTAGTGGATGTACAGGTCAAATCCACATAAGGTATAGATACTTGATAATTATAATCAGTGTCAATCTCAATAGCAAAAGTCACAATAATTCTTGTCTTATCAGAACAAGCACTCAAGAGACAAAGTAGGAAATGATTTTCAAAAGGAACACACGGATCAATCAAGAGGAAAAGGAAGGAAAGGAAAGAACAAAGTAATGCAAGACTCAATGAACTAAGCACTTAACTAAATCAATTCATTTCCAACAGACAAGTTGATCCTATAAATTCATCCAATACCAAATTATTGCGATTGAGTTTCTACTCCCATACAAAATTAAAAAGCACCTAAACCGAGCATACTAATCATTTCCTATTTAGTTAGCCACGGTGAACACTAATGCTTCAAACTAAAGGAGGCAATAATGAGAAGAGCACCAGGATATGGGCATGAGTGACTAGCCAAAATATTAATTCTCTACATATAAATCTTAACTCAAACCGATATTAGAACATTATACTTGATTCAAAGGAATATAATGTGGCGAACGAAACAAATGTAACCTAGCCTTATGAGATACTAATCCAATCCTATGTGATCAATCTAGAATTCAACTATAAATTAATAACATTCAAGTGCAAGAGAACTAATAACATCAAATAAAAGAATAGATAAAGGGATAGAAAAGATTACAACTTAATCAAACGGAAACTTTATAATCTGGCTAATCTTGAAAGCTTAGCCCATAGTCATCATTTTAAAAACAATTCGGAAGAAAGAAAGTAAAATTGGAACTAAGAATAACTAATAATAATAATATATAAAACTAATAAATCTTAACAACCCTAAATATAAAATCGGAAATAACAAAAAGATATAACTAACTAAATGTAGAATCTCGGTCAACAAAATCTTCAAGGAATACAAACAAATCTCTCAGTCAAACTCCCAATGCAAATCGACGGGCGCCGAAAATGATCGTCGGCCGCCGCGGAGACTCTTTCAGCATCTGTGACGTTCTAGAAAAAATACCATGACTATTGAATCCTAATTCCGAGTATTCTCATATTTTGAGAGTAGTAACTAAATTTTAAGATGTAATTATAGAACTGGGTATTACTTCATTTCGACATCCGATCAGAGAGAAATTGCCATTTGAAAACCCAGTACAGTGTTCTACAACTCGCATCCTTGACTCAGTCTTCACTCTTTGTCTTCAACTTTGGTCTTGATCTTAACTTGACTCTTCAAACCATTTGAAGTCTTATAATCATTCTAAATAACTTGATATCGCACATTTCATGTTGAATCACCAAAGCATCCAAATGTGCACTAATATAACTCATATAGTACCGTCTAATTCTTGCACCATAGACGCGTCGTAGACGTGTCTGTCAGCTCAAAACCTTTACTCTTTTACCATTATCCAATCATTGGTCACGAGTTTTTTTGCAGCGGGGCGCGTCGGCGATGAGACCTTGGAATATGCTTTTTACACCAGAGTAGTGGCCTCGGGGCACGGATTTTATGCGTGGGTCACGGTGAGATTTCTGGTGTCTCTTATTCATCCTTCATGTTCATGTGTAAATTTCAAGGAATATATTAGACACCTTGGCACAAGCAGCGTCGTAAAAGACGTGAAGTGCGGCCTACACGATTTTGAGCATTCTCGTGGGAATTCGGTGGTGATAGTTTTTATGGCTATGGATTCTCCGAAATCTATAGTTTCAAGAACAACACTTATGTTTCCTTTTGCATTATCTGTATGTTCGAAGGAAGACATGCGGAATATATCATCTCAAGATCTGATACAACGATTGTTATTTGACCAATTTGTGTCTCGATTTACTTGAATTGCATGGCCGTCTCATCGACATCAGCTCCTAGCTTGGTAGCCATTGAATATAGGAGATCTTCTGTTCTAGGCCTCCTATACTGTTGTGGTGGTTTTGGCTCATACTGCCTTTGTTGCTGGTATTATTCATTGTTCCCGAATCTTTGATTTTAATTATTCCACCATAGGGGATCCAAACTTTTGTATGAGAACATTCTTGGGAGAGGAGGACCATAATTTCCAACTGCATTTAGGTTCTCCTCTTGTAATTGTGGGCACATATCCATGGGGTGCAATGGATCTCCACATATTCCACAAAGCTTAGGTTGTTGGGGTATGCCTTGTGATGCTAGTCTCTTTATCATCTTCTTTAGCTCGGAGATCTCCGTTGATAGATTGGAGGAGTTTACAGCATGTACTCCTTGTGTTGATGAAGATAACCCTATTTGTTGTGTTCCTTTAGACATCTCATTCAATACCTTCATTTCTTGCTCTGGTGTTCTGTCAAGGAAACTGCAGCCGAAGGGTGCATCAAATAGGATTCTCACCCGGTCTAGAAAACCATAATCGAGACTCTTCATCAAATCTTATTTACCCAATTGATGTTGTGGGCAGCATGCGATTAGTTTATTGAATCGCTCTCTATACTCATAGAGTGTCTCTTCTTTATCATGTTGTAAAACAGTAATTTCTCTCCTGAGATTGTTGACCTGCTTCACCAGGAAATACACATCTAGGAATACCATCCGTATATTATCCCATGATCTTATAGTACCAGATGGTATATAGTAGTACCACTGGTCAGCACAATCATTTAGTGAGAAAGGAAAGTCTCTCATCATGATTTCATCGTTTCCCCTCGGCCTCTTTCTTGCGCATATAGAGTGAAATTGGCATTGATACTTAATGGGATCTTTGCTACATAGTCCATGAAACTTGGGCAACAAATAGATTATCCCAGATTTCAACTCAGTTTTTGTGCCCTCCGGAAGTGATGGTAGTACAACTATGGATCAAGGCATTGCTCGGACAGTTCCCTCAACATCATGTTTACCAGTCGTGAAGCTTGGATCGCGTCTCTTTGCTGGAGTGCAGCATCGGCTGCTGCTTCTATTGATGTGATGTCCGCCATGGATTTTTGAAATTTCTCTTGCCTTACCTTTCATTTGATTTTTGTACATGGCGCAAACAAAGGATTGTTGCGAGATCTGGTGATGCGGGTCATAAGACAGACCCACACCGTCTAACTTAACAATTTTAGCTTTCCTAAAAAACGACACCAAATTTTACGTGGTCGCACGGTCGTCACGCGCGATGTCAAAATTGCTTTATTTTTCAAAGAAACCAGTCACAAAAGTAAGTGATAAGCAAGGGTCGATCCCACAGAGAAAACTGTTTTAGTAACTTTAGGTTTTGCAGCACTCAATTTAAAACTTGTTTTGAAGATGTTTGTGGTTACTTTTGTGGGGTGTTACTCTTTTCTAATCCATTTACAGTATACATTCCAGTTTAAATCATCGTATTCTTTGGGACCTATCCACGTTAATTCTTATGGTGTCCCATCAACTAAAAGACACGTCCGTGTTCTACATTTGCTTAGCGGAACCTTTTAGAACATGTTTGATACTTAGAATAACCACAGTTAGAACAAGCCGCCACCAGGAGTCCACAAATCTTAGTCCTTCAGACGAGCTAAGAATCACCAGCGTCTATAAATCTCAACAACTAAGACGAGTTAATAGGTGTGTCTACAAATTCCGACTATGTGGATTGCTTCCTCCTTTAATATGACCGCAACCAGACTAGACACAATTAAAGACTTTTTCAATTAAGATTTTATGCCAATAATCATAATATTTAGGTTGTTAGGCTAATCAATCATATGAAGCATTGAAATTAAGAACGTGGAAGCAATCACATCAACATAGTACGAATTAACAATGATTAGAAGAACAATTATTAAACGAAAACTTCATTTATAAATTTCATAGAAAGGGAAACAATGTATTGGAGGTTAACTCCTCATGCTAGCTACGAATAAACAAGGAAACAAAGATAAAACCAAACAAAAGTGAAGTGTAATGAAAATAAAGCCAACCTGGTTCGTACGGAGAAGAGATCCATATATAGGGGACTCAACTTGACCTAATTCTACCAAGTGAATAATGATACAAATCTAACATAAAAATCCTAACAAACAAGTAACTAGATATTCTTCAGAAGGTGAATCAGAAATATTTGGATTTGGTGGTGACGCAGGGCACAAAGTATAAGGCGCGGCCCGCGGCTATTGAGGCCGGTGAGACATTCCTTTTCCATTGCAACAAAACAATCTACCATGTGGGAAAGGATGAATCTGGATCAGTCTCTTGGGCACGTGGAGCGTTGGAAAAGGTGCGGGTCGAGGCCTAAACTGTGCCAACTCTTTTTCTTTGTAGCTACATTTACACTTAGTGTGCGTGGAAAACCTTCACTTTGAAGCTCCATCAAAATATTTACTCTACTAAAAACCCTTGAATACATGATCTACTCATCTCTGGCTCGGGTGATCACAAATGTGTTAATGTGACTCAAAACTCCTCTAAATTTGTGCTAAATCTCGTGCACTGAACCCCCATGATTAGCTTTGTATCAGGAGGTATAAAAATGAAATAATCCAAAATTAAATCCTAGGATGAGTCAAAAAACCCTCAAGATGCTCAAGCAAAAAGCAGGTAATCTAGTGGGTAATAGGCATGGCAACAAAAAGATTTTTGAGAGATGTGAGGTGTCGTGAGATAAAAAAAATAAAATGAGAGTATTAGGTGAAAACCAAAAGGGGTGCTTAAGAAGAAATTGGAGTGAAAAGAATTTGAGAGTCTAAGGATGTTAGGATTCATATTTGGCATCGGTGACATAAGAAGTGGGTGTAGGAGTGTTTCAAGTAGGATTTCATCTAGAGCTATAAAGTGTAGATTAATTTCTATTTATTTTGCCTCTCATTTTGAGCTTCATGATATATTATCTCTTTGGTAGATTTTTCTTGAGCTTTCATTACATATTTTGTAGGTTTTGAGTGTCTTTTTCTTTGGTGATTTTTGGTGCACATCTTTGATGATATGTATTAGATTCTAGGATTAAATTTCTTTTCCTAGAGTTTGATGCATATTGTTATGGTTGTGCCATGCATATATATTTTAGAGATTGGTGGTTAGATTTGTGTCTGGTTGTGACTGACATTATTTAGATGAGTTTAGGACATTGTATGGAGTTTGGAGTTGAGATGGTGAGGATATGATGATGATGATGTTTTGTTTTGTTAATTTCATTTTGCCTTGGAGGAGACTAGCATAATCTTTGAGCATTACTTCCATATGGCTAAATGAATTCCTTTGATGATATTTGATCTGTGACTACATTTTCTGAGATTGAGAATTATATGATGTATGAGAGTTTAGACTTTGATGTATCAGATTGGATCAGTTGGAGATTGAGATTATAATATCTTGATCCTATGTTGAACGACTTTGTACGTGGGATTCTATATGACTGAAATTGAAATATGAGTGGTAATTTGATGTACATGTCTACGACGGGTATTCTTGTATAGTTTTAGCATGCTTTTATTATGATTATGAGCTATATTAGCGTGTATTTTTTTTGTATCACTTTATGGCCATTTACACCACACTATGAAGATATTGAAGACTTTATAATAATAGAAAAGAGTTGAAGACCGATGCGATGTTGAAGATTTACTGGAGAAGTTGAAGGAGTCAAGGACTGATCGACCAATCACCGCTATTTAACAGTTAAACTGACGGAAAATGAACATGGGTGGTGTTTGGTAATAAAAACATAATGTTTGGGTGGTTTCTTGAAAAGTCAACTATAAGGGGTGGTTTACTGCAAAAAACGCTATATAACGGGTGGTTTACTGTATAAAACATCTTTACTTAATTAGTATAAGTTAGAAATTCAATTATGTTAAAAATAATTTGTTAGAATTGAAAGAAATTAGATTTAGTTATAGTTGCGAAAATATATTAGAAATATTGAATTAAATTTATATTAAAAATAGTTGTATTTAGATGTAGTTAGAAATTAGTAGCTTTAATTTGAATGAAATTAGATTTAATAATATGATACTGAATATTTTATATATCCATGCATCCATGAATTTAGATTTAGTTAGAATTGAACTAATATAATAGATTTAGTTATATAAATGTAAAGTAGATTTGTGATTTAGTTAGAATTATAATTTAGTTAGAATTTAGTAGATGTAGTTATATAAAATTCTAGTTACAAAATAATTTACATGCAATAAATAATAGTTTTTTATCAATGTAATTTGTTTTAATATTTATATGCATGAAATTATCATTTTAAATTATTGAAATCATATTTTAAATTTGTATTGGTATAATGTTGAGTTAGACATTTAATTACATGAAATTACATTTTATTGCTATTAATGATCCACCGGCTTGTCATGTTGTCCCTATGTAACCTATTTGCGTAGAATGTTTTAATTATTTCTTTTGCTAAAAGTTGTTCGACATTCGTTTTGTGTAGATGTAAATGAGTATTTATATACTTATGCAGAACAAATGATGACGAGTAATCTTGATTAATTCTTAAGTATATATACGTATTTAATGTGTTAATGAAAAAACATATAAATACTAGGCGGCTATCCGACATAATGGGAGTAGGGTAGGCAAACAAGGCGCATCAATGAGAGTAAGATTTCAGTGTCTGGGCGAAAGAAAAGACGCAAAGAGGGTACGTCTTGTAGTGTTGCGGCGCATGAAGGCCCCAAGTATTATACCCCTCTATCACCTATGCCCGATCCACCCTCCACATCTCCTCCTCAGCAGTCGATGTCACACGAACCGGGGTCCTCTTCTTTTTCTCACCTTCACGAGGGTGAAGAATGCGAGCCTATAGATGTTTTGGCTAATGTATTGTTGATTTGCGCCATCCCCTCCAATAGAGATGTACCTCCCCCGGTGTACCTTCCCCCAATGTACCTCTCCTGTTGTACCTCAACTCGTTGGACCTCCCCCCCCCCCGAATTCTACCTCCCTTCGTTGTACATGCAGGAGATGCCCCTCCAGTTGAGGGCAAAATCGTCGAAGACCCTGAGAGATATCGAGGCTCCTACAGACCCGTCTTTGCCCCTTAGCTACGATACACATATAGCTGCTAAACTATGGAGAGACGAGACCTATTTGAGGGGGTTGAGGGACCTTAGTAGGATCATGGAGTGGGACATGCTTAGGGGCTTATTACCTAGAGCAGAGGATGAGCTGGAGGGATCCTGGAGTTGGATTTCTCGACATATAGGGTTGTTAGTTCTATTCGACTTTCGGTTTAGGAAAGTTGACCATGCCCTTATCTCAGCGTTTGTTGAGAGATGGCACCCAGAGACCAACAATTTTCATTTTCAGTGGGGGGAGATGACTATACTATTGCACGTGGCTTTACAATTGGGACTTCAGTTGGAGGGACTTGAGTTTGTCGATACTGATTTCTACCCAGGGCATGGAGCTTACTTTTTTGATTGGGTTTTCGGGGCCAATCCAGCTTGGATGATACAGCTAGTCCCATGGAGGAACGACTGCGTATGCCATTATAGGGTGAGCGGAGAGATAGGTACAACTGGATCTAGCGATAACTGGAACGTTGTGATGTGTGAGGGGTGACCGGCATATTGCTGCCATGGGGTTTCTGGCTCAAGCAATGTCGGCCAGTATTTTTATGAATCGGTCGACTAATGGCCTATTGGTCAAGATTTTACCCCTCTTTGACAGTTATAAGCGTGTTCGAGACACCTCATGGGCATCGAGTGTATTGGCTAGTCTGTATAGAGCGCTGGGAGAGGCATCATAGGGGGAGACTAGTTCGATGGGAGGATGCAGGTATCTGTTATAGGTATAACTACTAATATTTTATTTACCAACATAAAATATTGAATAGCTGAATATTAATTTATTCGAAAAATTCTTTGACGTTGTGCATATATACATATTTCATCGTATTTCGCGAGAACCCGAACCCGATTCGGAGACATTTGATCATGTTCGTCAGGCATCGATGTTTAGGACACTTTAGACTCCGAAGCAATCCCTGGATCTTGGTTGTCTCTACAGGAAGATACTCGATGTATAGACCAGAGGACGTATGTAATTTCATAAAATCATTAATTTTACATACAATGTAATCGTATGCGATTGTTGAAAGGTTATTATTATCATTGTCCATATGGGTCGATCGTTCACCAAGCTGTCGTTCGTTCTTCCATGTACAGAGGAATGATCAGGTTTATTGATGTCGTCAAGCCATACATGCCAGACCGGGTCCTCTGCCCATTTGGACGTTGCCAGAGTCGTCCTCTAGATGTCATATCTCCTACATCTGTTGTTCGTCCTAGGTCGGTCTCCGCTACACATACATCTCTATACCAGCTTCCCTTTGACCCTGCTTGTGCCGGATGGGAGGATAGGAGCCAGCATTTATGCCCATTTACTGTCACTAGCTCGACTGTCCATCTTGCATGGGACATGGACGACCATTTTTGGACTAGTTCTTGCAGTTGGGACATTTGTACCTTCATAGGCATAGCCCGGTTCAGAATCGCTTCAGCCCTATCCTCCATCCCTGCCTTTCAGAGCACAGAGTAAGTGTGTGTGTGTATATATATTAGTGTTTATATGTTTGAAATATTAATTGACTTTGAGAACTGTTTTTTCTTGTAGCGTGTTGCGTTGGCCAAAGCGCATTTGCAGTCGGTAATTGATGTCGGCATTCCTACACTAGTGGACATTTTGTGCCTTGCACAGATCCTAGATGGGTTGGACATACCGGAGTCTGAGCCACTGTCCCGTGCTTCCCAACAAGGAACGCAGAGTCGTTTCCACAAGCCTTTAGTGTGGGAGAGTTGTGAGAGATCTTGGATGGCGGCACCACATGACGAGCAAGTGAAGGAGGCAGCGGCTGAGCAAGGACAAGGTTTTCAGGGTTTGGATGATGATGACTTACCTACTAGAAGTAACGATTATTATATATGATTGGGAGTAATCGTATATTTTCCTATGTTGTACATATGACTTATGTTATTAGTAATTCGATATATTTGGTATGTTGTACGTCTTTTACACTTATGTTGTATGCATATTGATATTTGGTATGTTGACTTATATTATTTGTAGTTCGATATATTTGATATACTTTTCTATCTTGTTTGAACAGAAACTTGAGGTGTTACCCAAACGTGATGCATCAGACAAGTTTGAGGCTACAATTTGTACCAAAAGACTCAGGTTGTTGATAGGCAGCGTATAGTACATCATAACATGTGGTTGTTAGTGTCTATATCAAGGGATTTGACATGTCTAGAGCGCATATTACCATAATCCAGACCAAGCAGAGTCAAGATACTAAATACAAGGATTACGGACTTCCGAAGGAAAGACGGCCAAAAGGGTACAAGCCAGAGCGCTCACGCCAATGACGCGACCGCGCCAGGAGTCGCGCGACCGCGCAGGGCGCGCGAACGCGCAGGGCATGCGACCGCGCCAAGAGTCGCACGACCACGCAAGGTGCACGACCGCGCCAAGAGTCGCGCGACCACGTAGGGAATGCACAACTATGCCAGTCCACCAGACCAAAAGTCCAAGACTAGGCCAAGGACGCGACCGTGCCGACACAATGCGCGCTCGCGTCCCTGTCAAGCCGGGATTTCTCTAAAACCACATTTCTCCCTTGTGATGCACTTGGGCTTTGAGCTTCCTTCATTTGTGATGTGTGGACTAGGGTTAATTAGGTTAATTGCTTTGTCATTTTATAATAAAAAGGGAGAGCTTTGCGTCCTCCTTAATCATCCAATAATCTATCATTTCATTTTACGTAGAATTCTAGCAATGAGCCAGGAGTAGTCTCCTAGACTTTGTATGGTTGGTTCAAACCATTAGGTTGATTCAATGGGAGGTTTTTATCCTTGTTTATCATGATAATATGTCTCAATTGCTTTATCCTCTTGCTCTTAATACCTATTGAATTGAATTTGCATTCCGGATTGATCACCTAGGTTGTTTAGTTCAATTCCATATAGCTAGGCTTAGGTTTATCCAAGTTGGAGAACCTAACCATTATAGTAGCAAAATCACTACCTGGACTAGTTGGACTTGTAGGGATGTGGAGTGAGGTGTTAGTATCCAAGTGGTGTTGCATCTTCCTATCTATTCTTGGGCTTTATGTTGCCTAGGGAAAAGTCTTAATAGTTTTAGGGCTCGATTTGTAGGTAAGGGTTATTAGGGCTAGTTGACTTAATTAGCTTTTAGGAACAAGGATTAGAGCAATTAGAGGACATATAGGCATTAGGAGAAGGAGAGAGAACCGAAATAGAGGAACCTAGGACCATTGCATCATGCTAATTGGTGAAGACCAATCATATGAAGTGTTCGTCTAATTTTAATCAAACAATCTTTAGAAATCAGTTTTACCAAATCCCCCTTTGTTACTTTTCAAGTTAATCTAATTAATATAGTGATAATTGATTGCATTTAGGTTCCTTGTGGGATTCGACCCGTACTTACCACTCTACTCTTGTAGAGGACTTTGAAGGAATTTATTTTGATCGGATGGCCTAGCGACAACCACTCTGCCAAATTGGCGTCGTTGTCGGGGAACCAATTTTTTTTTCTTACGATATTAGTTTGATTGACTGCGGTGCTGACTAGTGCATGGTCATCACCCGTGCTACTAATCTTTCCCTTACTGAGCTTATTCCAGAGATAGAAAGGACTGCTAGAAGGAAGATTAGAGAAAGAATAGTGGACACAATGGAAGATCTAGAGAATCAGGTTAACAATCAGGCACACCACAGACTTTGGAGCACCTGCAGGCTAATCAATTGCTAATGAATCAACTCGTGGAAGCCTACGTGCAGCAGAACAATCTGGTCGGTAAAAGTACGTTGCGGGAGAGTACTACTCCCAACTTGATGCAACATCCTCAAGCGGTGGTCCTACCACCACTTGCGCATGGAATGACCTTTGAACTTAAGTCCGGAGTGATCAACCAACTCTCTACTTTCCAAGGGATGCCCGGAGAAGACCACATTATGCATCTAAATCAATTCCACGACATATTGACAGGCCTAAAACGGTCGATGTTCCTATCAAAGATACCCAACTTAATAAATCCACTAGAAAAGCGGTAAGAAGGTGTCGAATCCCAAGAGAGCCACAACGATAGTTTATTTCTATTGCGTTACCTATTAGTAACTAGGGTTTTTTATTGTAATTCTAAACTAGCAATAATAAAGCAAATAATGTTGCGTTAGTAAACAATAATGATAGAAAGCTCACTCTTTTAGCATCAGCGCATTATTCTTATGTAATGTTGATTATCGAATTCTATTAACCTATATTCTTAATTATCTAATCCGGTTGTCCTACTCTTTGTTCGTAAATAGCAACTAGTCCAAATAGTCCTAGAAACCCTTATTATAAGCAATAACCAAAGAAATCCTAAGGTTCAAAAGCACAACAACATAAAGATCAAAGATATGTAGGCCTATGCAATACCATTGGCAAATCACCGATACTCGACACAGGTTTATAATCTCTACAAAATAAGCACTCCCAAATAGTCTATGCAAATTCTAATTGCTACCTCAAAGACAAGACTTTTCAAATCGAATTATCAAGCCTACCAATATGAAGGATTATAATCAACCTAGTTGCGCACCTAAATAAAATCAAGATCAATCAATAGACAATAAAGCACAAGAGATCATAAAACAATCCTGAAATTACACTTAGAACATAAACATAAGAATTCTCACAAACGTTTCCTAGGATAATGGCTTCAACCTAAGAGTGAACTAAAAGGATCTTAGCTAGACAAAGCCAATCGAAAGCAATACATAATTATGATGAAAACAAACCAGGGAGGAGGATGAAAGTGGAACAAAGGTGGAAGCTTTCTTCTTGGCTGCTGAATTTCTAAGGATGAAGTTGGAAAAAGAATCAAAGGTGAATGAATGATAATCTAACCTAATTTTTAAAGGTTTATATAGTATCTATTAAAAGGGAAATATTAATAATCAAAATAACTAATAAAATGGGGAAAACAAATCAAAATCTCGGATAAAATCTGCAATTTGGGCCGGTCCGTCTCCTTGTCGCGATCGAGACATGTAGGTCGCGATCGCGATGTGGCCTCAGTTCTCAGGTCAGTGGAAAGTTGCGATCGCGATATGATGGTCTCGGTCGAGACAAGTCAACTGAGGCTAAGTCTCGATCGCAACATGTAGTCTCGGTCGTGACTTCTTCTCTGGGGCTGGATCTCGTTCGTGACACCTACTCTTGATCATGACGTCCTCTCTCGAGATGGTCTTCAGTCTTCTACAAGCTTCGAGGTAGCTCGGCTTCGCCTCTCGGCTTCTCCATGGGTGTAGGTGTGGTATCCTTCTCTCTAGCTCCATCCCGAATGCACTACAAGTGAGCACAACCGGGATCTCCATAATAAAACCACAAAATACCGCTTATGAGCATCCCGCAAATCCATAAATGAACACCATACCGGCTTCCGGGAATACCACTCAATAAGAACCTAAACACCACTAATCCTAAGCTAATAGTCGCTAGTTAACACCATATAATAAGCTCCTATCAAACTTCCCCACACTTAAACCTTGCTCGTCCTCGAGTAAGCAAAATAAAACTCACTCCTCCTAAAAGCACAAAGGTCTACAGTAAGTGTAGAGAAAGCTTGCTAGCGACTATACTTCAAACTTCAAGTGTAATCAAGCACTAACCTAACTCCGATCTATCTTCTTATGTCTCCGAGATGTCCTACCCAAAACCCTCCTTATTTCTCCACTTCATATGTCACCACTCCATAACAATATAAAATCGAACCAAGTGGTGTGCGTTAAAGCACAAGTGGAATCCTAATCTCCTCTAAGGGTAAGGGTACATAAATATATCCTAATGAAGATAAATCCCACTTGCTTATACACTTCTTATTCCTCCTCTTCAAGTAATTTCCTAAACCACTACATAATGTAAACAAACCATACCTCACAACCACCAATCCTAATTCAAAAATCTGCATAGTACAACCACAACAATATGCATCAAACACCAAGAAATAGAAATCTAATCCTAGAATCTAACACAACCGCCAATAATATGTAGCAAATCTAATGAACTAGTGGAATGGTGGGCATGCAAAGTATGGATAACAATAATAAGCTCATAAACAAAGAGATAAAAGGCCAAAACTAACTTCTTATCCCTCCTTGGTGAATCCTAAAACCCGAGACATTCCTTCAACTCCCTTCTTATGTCTCCGACGCCAATAAAAGATGCAATCAAATAAATAATCACAAACAATGTAATCTCGGCGCCCTTTCGGGTTTTCACCACAATCCTAAGTGGTAGGAACTTTTTTCTTTTATTTTTATTTTATTTTTCTGATTTTTTTTAAAAAAATTGTTGGAGCCCCCCTTTTCGATCCATTCACTTTTTACTCTCCTGGGTTTTTCTGCTTTTTTTTCTTAAAACAAAACGATGCCAGAGTTCAAGAAATATCCGTACAGACTCGATCGAAAAACAACCAAAACAGTTTAGCAGAGACTCAAAAAATATAAAGAAAATTAGCGGAATAGCAAAAGAAAACCAAAAGCAGCATCATAGCACTCCTCGGCACGTCAACTCCTCTCCCCACACTTGAATAGTGCATTGTCCTCAATGCAGCAAAAGAGGACATCATAAAAAGGGAAGAGGGAGAAGGTACCCCAATCACTCCTCGGCATCATCATCATCATCGCCGTCATCGTCATCATCGTAGTCATCCTCATCATCAGCAGGCGCAGGATCAGGGTAGTCGGATCTGACCTGCTGCCACCGCTGCTCTTGTAATATCCACTATTGGCGTTGGTACTCTTGGTCGCGCCTCATCTCCTCTCGCAGACTCGTCATGTCAGCCTGGAAAGCCTCCTGGTTCTGGAAGATCGCCTGCGTCATCGTCCTCATCTCCCCCATCGCCTCTTTTAGCTAGCACATCTGGTGAGCCATATGTGTCCGCCAGTACAGCTCATCGGAGTAGCTCTGGGAACCAGAGCCACTTGCGCCGGCGTCGGAGTAAGAGTGTGGCTGCTCATGCGCGGGGATGAATGGAGGGGCGGGTGCACGTGTAGGAGCTGGAGCAGGATGGGAAAATGCTGACCTGATGGGACGACGTCGGGCTGGATGTACATGTCAGACCATGTGCTGAATACAACGGGCTCTTCTTGCGGCAATCTGATCTGGAAGCCGCGCCCGAACTGGTATACAAGTCCCTCGTCTTTCCACTTCAACCATAAGTTCCGCAGGCACCACTGCTCGTCATATAGACAACTCCCCAGGATGGGCTGATCGTGCTGGGAACAACCAGCTTCAATGGCAAGGAGGGTGATCATTCCCCCTACAACGATGTTGTCGTAGTGCGCCTTCCATGACTCTTGACACGATAGCACAAACTGACTCGGCCAATCAGGAACATAGAACTCGCATTCAAACGAGAACGCGTACATCAGAAACAGCTGGTGCACCAAGATCTTACTGTTCTCGGCCTTGTTCCCAAAACACATCGCCACCACCTTGTGGATGATGCGCTAAGGCGGGAAGGAAATCGAAGTATTGGTAGTGCGCTTGGCGTCGTAAGCCTCTCATGAACCCCTCGTCCACCACTTTGTCACTGTATCATGATCTACGTCGTTGTCCCACTTCGGCCTTTGCTCACTCCCAGCGAGTGGGCTATCTGATCATGGTTCAATGTCCACCTCTTATTGTTCGACCGCCATTCAATTGATATTACCTTGTTGTTGCGGTCGTCCTGGCAGACGGTCAGTGTTTTCAGAAACTGCCGAGTGAAATTCGGGTAGGTGGGTGCACTTAGCCCCAAGAAACCGCCTAATCCCGCCTTGGCAAACATGCTCTTCATCACCTCTAGCAACCCCAATCTATACAGCAATGTCTCGTCCGGAAACCGGGTTTGGACTACATCCTTGTTGTTACAATGCGGTCTATATCGTCGGAGGTTCTCTTTTGCTTCTTAGGAGCCATTTCAAACTAACCCAGCACAATCCAAGCACAATAAAGTGGTGACAGCCACTAAGGAACAAGTTCAACCACTCGAAGATACCTGAATCGACGACGAAGCGGAATGGACCGGGCGGAACTGAAGTGAAGTCGCGGTCGAGATGGGATAGTCGTGATCGCAATGTCTCAACTAGGGATAAATCTCGGTTGCGATGGCTCTGTCGCGATCGCGATGCGTAGCTCTCGGGAGGTCTTCGACTTGTGCGATGTCTCGATCAAGACGTGATTGTCACGGTCGAGACGCGGTGATTTTCGGCCGAGATCTCGCCCTTCCTTCTCACGTGGTGGCTTCGTTCGTCTTCCTCTTCGAACACCGCTTCAAGTATTCAATGTAAAGCACGGATCCGGTCTTGTGGTGCTGATTTTGGTGGAGAAAAGGCCAGATTTGGAGGCGATTGGGGAAAATTGGGGGTTAGGGTTCTAGAGTGATTTTGGTGAATTGAGGGGGATAAATGGATAGAGTGATGGTGAGGGTGTGTGTGTAGAGATTTGGAGTGGAATGGTGGAGAAAAGCTTGAGATTTGGTGTACTAATGGAGATTTGGGGTTTTGGGGAAAGAAGGAGAAGGAGAAGGAGAAGAAGAAGAAGAAGAAGAAGAAGAAGAAGAAGAAGAAGAAGAAGAAGAAGAAGAAGAAGAAGAAGAAGAAGAAGGGAATAGGGGTCTCGGTCGTGGTAAGGGGGATAGGGCCGGCCGAGTGGGAAAAGAAAGGGGGAAAGAAAATGCTAACGGGGAAAAAAAATTAATGGGTGTCGTGATCGCGACATGGTGTCTCGACCGCGACACGTGTAGCTGAAGCAGATTCTTCGTTTTTATCCTCCGATTGCTTCCTACATGCTAATCCCGTGATTCTTCCTGAAACAAAAACACAAAATAAACATAATAATGGGAGAAACGTTAGTACTCCTCCCTCGGGTTGCCTCACAACCAGCGCCTTAGTTAACGTCACGGCACAGTGTAGAATGACTCAACCATTGTTTTTGATCCCTTTCGGATTGCATAATCTAACAGCATCTTTTTGAACCACGGATGGAAAGGTTTGAACCTTAGACCATTCTCCTCCTTGACCACTCATTTTTGCTTGGGCTTCTTTTTCTCCTTACTCTCCCCATACTTAGACTTAACTTTGGATTTTGTTTTTGCTTTCTTCGCAACCTGTACAACAGCTTTAGCAGGTTTCTTTCCCTGTGTGGTTAGAGAGGTGAGGCCACTGCCCAAAACAGCATGCGATCCTAGTTCGGGAGGTTCGATAACATCAGTTATACAGAATACCGATCCATCATCCAGGGATTGTGTCGTAGTCTCGTATATATTAAAATTGACAACATCCCCGTCCAACTCGAGCGTAAGCGCCCCGGTATCTAGATCTAATTTTGTTTTAGTTGTCCGCATAAAGGGTCTACCCAGAAGGACAGGTGTGGCCCGTGTATCACGAGTATCATCTAGCAAATAAAAATATGCAGGGAATATAAGGTCCTCTACCATAACCAACACGTCTTCGACTAACCCTTTTGGGTAAATCGTAGACCCGTCAGCTAGCTGAAGCACGACCCCTGTTTTACTCATAGATCCTAATTCTAATGATTTGTACACTGAATGCAAAACATTAATAGACGCACCTAAATCTAGCATGGCCCTATCAATTTTTGTTCTACCTATAGTGCAGGGGATACTCACCATCCCTAGACCGGAATGCTTGGTAGCTATCTTTCGTTGGATGGCCGCCCAAACTCTTTCGCTGACCTGAACCTTCTGCCTTCCTTCCAACTTCTCTTCTTGGTGCAAAGCTCCTTTAAATGTTTAGCATAGCGATGGACATTCTTGACGAGTTTGAGCAGAGGGATATTCACCTTACACTTACTAAGCGTATCAAAAATCTCCTTGTAGTCGCGGACATGAGAACTTGGTAGCGGTCGAGATGCTTGGTCATGATCGAGATGGAGTGAATTGGAGCTAACTCGCGGTCGAGACGTAGTGTCACAATTGTGACCCTTTTCGATCATTTTTTCGGAAACAGGAGTACCGTCATCTCGGTCGAGATGTGCCTGTCGCGATCACGACATCGCTACTGGGCCAAATCTCGGTCGCGACATTCCTGTCTCGGTCGAGACATCAGCTCAGGGACCTTTCTCAGCATCTCTTCGTCTACCTTTTCATCGAGTGATTGTATACCTCGTATCATGATGACACTTACATTTTCCCTTGGAGCTGCGACAGTTTGCGATGGTAGTTTTCCCGAATTCTGTTATTGCAGGTTATTAACCGCCTCCGCAATTTGTGCGGCCTTTTTCTCTAGACTCCGTATGCATGACTCGGTTGTTTTAACATGAGCGGTAAAGTGTTTGGTCAACGACTCGAGCATTTCCTTCATAGATGGTTCATCGGATTTCGGTGGGTATGGAGCGCGGTACTGGTTGTTGTATGGATATTGTCTATTCTGCGCCCCAGCCGAGTCGCCCCATCTAAAACCAGGATGATCGTTACCTCTCGGATTATAATTTTTATTTTCTCGCTGATTGTAGTTGTTGTTATTCTCATACCGAGGTCTAGGAGGTCTGAAACCTCCTACAGCATGTACTTCAGCGATGGTTTGGTCCTGGAGTTGTGGGCATATATCGGTAGGATTGCTCTCGTCCGCACAAATACCACACAGTCTCGCAGGTTTCTGATTTCTGATGGTGATGTTCTTGATCATACTTTTTAATTCAGCTATCTCACTCTTCCATCTGGGCTCTCCGGCATCCACAACATTTACTCCTTTCCTCGTGTACGTCCTTCCAAAACTTCTCGTTCCCTCAGGAATCTCATTTAGTCAGGCTCTAGCTTCGGCGGGAGTCAAATTCAGCACACTCCCATTACACGCAGCGTCTACTAACCTCCTTTCATTATCAAGTAATCCATTGCAAAGGTGGGTCACCAAATCTTTCTCCTCAAACCCATGGAATGGGCAGCTAGCACACAATCTTGCAAATCTTTCTATGTAGTCATACAGCGTCTCGGCGTCCTGCAGTTCCACCATTGCAATAGCTCTTTTCAACGCACCCGCCTTCTTGGACGGGAAATACTTACTAAGGAAAGCTTTGTGAAGTTCTCCCAAGTGTCGATACTTCTGGTGGGTAGCAAATAATACCATTGACGCGCGCTGTCTTTTAATGTAAGGTCAAAGGCTCTCATCTTAATCTGCTCATCGGTGACGTTACTCGGCTTACTGCAGCTGCAGATGTCGTGGAACTCACTAAGATGCATAATCGGGTCTTCCCCAACCAGGCCATGAAACTTTGGTAGCAAATTGATGAAACCAGTCTTTAGTTCGAACGTAACGCCGGCATTCAGGGCAGGCAGCGTCACTCCTAGATATTGTTGCGTCAGATCTGGGTCTGTAAGCTCTCGCAACATTCTTGCAGCCATTGATTCGATTACTAGATTTTGTAGAGATTGTCGCAGATTGCGTAGTGAGTCCGCTCTATCTCTGGAATGAAATCAAGAAAATCTGAATTAGTGGCACGAGTGTGGACCATAAGATAGGTCCACACCAAAGTAACACAAAAAGAAACAAACTATAACAGTTGGCTCCCCGACAACGGCGCCAAAATTTGACAGCCGTAAAACGGTCGATGTTCATATCAAAGATACCCAACTTAATAAATCCACTAGTAAAGCGGTAAGAAGAGGTTGAATCCCAAGAGAGCCACAACGATAATTTATTTATATTGCATTACCTATTAGTAACTATGGGGTTTTGATTGTAATTCTAAACTAGCAATAATTAGCAAATAATGTTGAGTTTGTAAACAATAATGATGGAATGCTCACTCTTTTAGCATCAGCGCATTATTCTTATGAAATGTTGATCATCGAATTCTGTTAACCAATATTCTTAATTATTTAATCCGGTTGTCCTACTCTTTGTTCTTAAATAGCAACTAGTCCAAATAGTCCTAGAAACCCTTATTGTAAGCAATAACCAAAGAAATCCTAAGGTTCAAAAGCACAACAGCATAAAGATCAAAGATATGTTGGCCTATGCAATACCATTGGCAAATCACCGATACTCGACACAGGTTTATAATCTCTACAAAATAAGACCTCGCAAATAGTCTATGCAAATTCTGATTGCTACCTAAAAGACAAGACTTTTCAAATCGAATTATCAAGCCTAGCAATATGAAGGATAATAATCAACCTTGTTGCGCGCCTAGATAAAATCAAGGTCAATCAATAGACAATAAAGCACAAGAGATCATAAAACAATCCTGAAATTAAACTTAGAATATAAACATAAGAATTCTCACAAACTTTTCCTAGAATAATGGCTTCAACCTAAGAGTGAACTAAAAGGATCTTATCTAGACATAGCCAATCGAAGCAATACATAATTATGATGAAAACAAACCAGGGGGGATGATGAAAGTGGAACAAAGGTGGAAGCTTTCTTCTTGGCTGTTGAATTTCTAAGGATGAAGTTGGAAAAAGAATCAAAGGTGAATGAATGATAATATAACCTAATTTCTAAAGGTTTATATAGTATCTAGTAAAAGGGAAATATTAATAATCAAAATAATTAATAAAATGGGGAAAAACAAATCAGAATCTCGGATAAAATCTGCAATTTGGACCGGTCAGTCTCCATGTCGCGATCGAGACATGTAGGTCGCGATCGCAATGTGGCCTCAGTTCTCAGGTCGGTGGAAAGTCGCGATCGCGAAAGGATGGTCGCGGTCGAGACAAGTTAACTGAGGGCTAATTCTCGATCGCGACATGTAGTCTCGGTCGTGACTTCTTCTCTGGGGCTGGATCTCGGTCGCGACACCTACTCTCGGTCGTGACGTCCTCTCTCGAGCTAGTATTCGGTCTTCTACAAGCTTTGAGGCAGATCGGCTTCGCCTCTCGACTTCTCCATGGGTGTAGGCGTGGTATCCTTCTCTCTAGCTCCATCCCAAATGCACTACAAGTGAGCACAACCGAGATCTCCATAATAAAACCACAAAATACCGCTTACGAGCATCCCGCAAATCCATAAATGAACACCATACCGGATTCCGGGAATACCACTCAATAAGCACCTAAACACCACTAATCCTAAGCTAATAGTCGCTAGTTAACACCATATAATAAGCTCCTATCACATATGCATGACCATGAAGCCTATTAATGTGTCGGAGGAGCAAATCAAGATGAAGGAATTTGGATTCACGTTAAAGGATACGGCTAGAGCTTGGTATTACCACCTCCCCACGGGCATGATAGACAGATAGGAAAAGTTGCTCCGAGAGTTTCTAAACCGCTACTTTTCGGTGAAGAAAGCAAACGTGCTGAAGAGGGAGATCGTGCAGGTTGAGCAGAGAGGGGGGAGTCATTATACGACTACCTAGAGAGATTCAAAGGGCTTTGTGCTAGCTACCCTTTTCACGGCTATGAGCAGCAGGACTTGGTGTTGTTTCTTACTTAGGGGTTGCTTACTAATGTGAGGAGAGTCATTGACAATGCGTATGGAGGAAGCGTTCTCAACATGACCCAAGAAGACGCGATGGAAAAGTTGCAAAGCATGGCTGAAAGCATGAGAAGCTTCGGAAGGACATACACCACAAGGGATGTAAAAGCCGCAAGCTCTAGCACGGAAGGATCAAAATTGGTAGGAGATCTGGCAAAGATCAACAAAATGCTCGCAAGTTTACTACCTAAGAGTGGGCAGCAGCCCATGCATCGTTGTGGAATTTATGTTAGTACAAGCCATCATTCGGATCAATGTACGGAGTTGTGGGATGATATAATCGCAGAGGTAAATGCGATGGGAGGATATGGACCTCCTCAACCATGGGAGAATCAACAGCAGAATTTCCACCCCAGGTATAGAGATCAGCAGAACAAACAGAGATGGAGGCCTCGTGAGCTGCAGCAGAATCAAGGAGCTCCTACCATGGATATGATCAAGGACTTGACCAAAACCGTCTCTACCCTCGCGTCAAACTCCCAGAACACCAATTCCAGACTCAAAAACTTAGAGGCTGAAATGGGGCAGATCGCGTAGAGAGTCTCAGCATTGGCTCAGAATAACTCAAATTCACTACCAGCCCAGACGGTGGTGAATCCGAATCAAAAAGTGGTGAGTCAAAATCTTAAGAATGTCAGTGAGATGGCATTGAGGAGCGGTAGGAATTCAGAGAAGAGAGCAGGTCAAGAGGAGGAAGTATAAGAGGATCTGGCAGAGGCGCACCCGTGCCTAGACATGCATGACCGCGTGGCCATTACTAAGAGCTCCCGCGGCTGTGCCACCATACCACGCAAGCGCGCCGGCATTACTGAGAGTGTGCGCAACCTCACACCCACCAAGTGCGTCCATGCCACCCTTACTGAGGGCGTGCACGACCGCGACCTACAAAAGCGCGACCGTGCATTTACGGAACCAGATTCCGGAAACATGGCACGATCGCGCCCCATCGAGCATGACCACGCATGGGTTACTAAAAGCATGCACGACTGTACCCCCCAGGTGAGTGACCGTGTCCACCTTACTGCCAAGCCGGACGATCCTGCAAAGAAGAAGAAAGATAATGAGACAGTCCCCATGAAGGAAGAAGATGAGCTAGATGACCGGAGAGGAGATTTTAAGCTCCGACAGAGCAACTATGTATGCCCTAACTTCCCTCCACTCTTTTCGGAGAAGCCACCGGCCCCCTTTCCTGAAGACTTAAGAGATACCAGGAGGTCGACAGATGATAAAGAGCTATTTGAGATCTTCAACAAGTGCGGTGTAAACATCCTACTACTTAAGTTGGTCCAAAGCATACCGAGGTACACAAAGTTTCTCAAGGAACTTTGCACCGTCAAGAGGAAGAAAAAGAAGAAGGAGACCAGTAGGGTAATAACCGGAGAGAGAGTATCCGCAATCTACCAGCAACACATGCCCCGTATGTTCAATGATCCTGGTATGGTAACTGTCCCCTGTCGCATAGGCAATACTAGTTTTGATCTTACAATGTTAGGCTTAGGGGACGCTATAAATGTCTTTACATATTCCCTCTGCAAGCAATTAGCACTTGGACCTTTAAATGAGAAAGATATTCTAGTCCAATTAGCTGATGGGTCGACTATTCTCCCTAGGGGGGTTCTAGAAAATGTGCTAGTCAAGGTAGACATGCTATTCTTTCCTATAGATTTCTACGTGCTAGATATGGAGAATGATAGGGAAGGCGTACCTATACTGTTAGGGAGTCCGTTTATGAGAACAAACGACACTAAAGTAGACATGGGGAGAGGGACATTGTCATTAGAGTTTGATTGGAGATGTAGTTAGCTTTGACATAGGGAGTGATGAGGAGTCCGGAGATGATACAGCGAGTGTTTTTGCAAAAAAAATTAGTTCAACCCGAAAGGGACGTTGACAGGTTAGAGTTAGCTTTGGAAGATGGTCCCCATATGTTAATGTTATAGGGAGAAGACCCTCCTTCTCTTCCACCCATTTTTCAAGTACCCAGAGTGACGTCAGAGTTACCTCCGGGGCACAATGTAGAGACGAAGAGGAGATACGAAAAGGGGCACACAAAGAAGAAAGGAGGTATTAAGCAGTACTGGATCCGAAAGGATAATTGGCCAAGAGATTGGTCGAAGCAGGTTTAAGATGAGAGCAAGATGTCGAGCCAACAACGTTAAACAAAGGCGTTCAGCGGGAGGCAACCCATCAAAGAGGTAATTTTCTTTATCCACTTGGAATATATTTGTCCTTATCTCACAATGACGACATTGTATAGTTCATGTGTGGGGAGGGGATCTACTTCACGTATCCCTGCATTTTTAAATTTTTGAGTCATTTTTCCCCTTAGTTGAATTATTAGAGTTGGTATTCCTAGTTTTTCCCCTTGTTTGTTACTATGTGAATTTCTATAAGTATGCATGATCCTTGAATCTTCCTACTATGCCTTAGACATTGCTATTTCGAGTATATATGATGAGGATATGTTAGATTAAGTAAAGGACTTTGGCTAGAGCATGTGGATTATGACTAGGACGCATTAGAACCATATTAAGATTGGATATTCACCATATCGCCTTTAGTTTATTGCTATGTCATAATAAACCATTCCCTTCCTTTTTGCATCATGAAAAAGAAAAGAAAAAAAGGTAGTGAGCTCCAAGTAAAAAAACTCGGAAGAGCACGCGATCTCTGAGGTGTGAAAAATAACCGAGGGTTTGATCCTCCATGACCAATTAAGCAAAGAGTTTCATTTGCATCCTGGACCATAAAATTGACAGGTTCCACCTAAAAACAAATTAGCCCGGACTATAAAATGGACAGGACCGATACCCAAAAGTGAAAATAAAGTGCAAAATGTGTAAATAGGATAAAAGGGAGCAATGAAAAATGCATGTGATGTAAATTGAGTAGAGTTATGGTTGTTCTTGCTTTCAATAGTATTGGAACTTGTGCGGAATTATCATAAGTATGAAGCATGTTAGGACGAGCCTTAGTCGCCTATTTAATCCTTCGTTATTCACATTTATATGAAACTTGGATAGAGACCTTTTTAGTATAGTTTGGAGATTTAGGTGATTGCATTGCATAGAGGTAAGTATAGTTCAAACTTTGGGGGAATACTTGATACCATTGTTAGTTAGATAGAGTCTAGTTAGTTAATTTGCATTGTTTTGAAGTTTTCGTTCTAGAGTCAGAATCTACGCCCCTTGCTTTATGATTGTAGGTACCCAGAGTTAGAGTGTGGAGCCGACAACCACTACCATCAATCCATCCATACTTGTTGAGTTTGTCATGGAATTAGCAGCAGCTTACTCAAGGACGAGCAAGGTTCAAGTGTTGGGATGTTTGAAAGGCAGCGTAAGTACATCATAATACGTGGTCGTTAGAGTCATATCAAGGGATGTGACATTTCTAGAGCGCATATTACCATAATCCAGACCAAGTGGAGTCAAGACACTAAATACGAGAATTACGGACTTCCGAAGGAAAGAGAGCCAAAATGGTAAAAGTCGTAGCGCTCACGCCAGTGACGCGACCGCACAAGGAACTGCGTGGCCGTGCCAGCACACAAGACCAAAATTCCAAGACCCGGACCAAGACGCAACCGCGCCGACACATGTGTGCCCGCGTCCCTGTCAGGCCGGGGTTGCTGTGAAACCCTATTTCTCCCTTGTGTTGCGCTTGGGCTTTGGGCTTCCTTCATTTGTGAAGTGTGGGCTAGGGTTAATTAGGTTAATTGCTTTGTCATTTTAGAATAAATAGGGAGAGCTTTTCCTCCTCCCTAATCATCCAATAATCTATCATTTCATTTTACATAGAATTCTAGCAATGAGTCAAGAGTAGTCTCCTAGACATTGTATGGTTGGTTCGAGTCGTTAGGCTGATTCAATGTGAGGCTTCTATCCTTGGTTCTTATTATAATATGTCTCAATTGCTTTATACTCTTGTTTTTAATACCTATTGAATTGAATTTGCATTCTGGATTGATCACCTAGTTTGTTTAGTTCAATTTCATATTGCTAGGCTTAGGTTTATCCTAGTTGGAGAACCTAACCATTATAGTAGCAAAATCACTACCTGGACTAGTTGGACTTGTAGATATGTGGAGGATAATGAGGTGTTAGTAGTCAAGTGGCGTTGCTTCCTATCTATTTTGGTGCGTTATGTTGTCTAGGAGAAAGTCATAATAGTTTTAGGGTTGTATTCGTAGGTAAGAGTTATTAGGGCTAGTTGACTTTATTTAGCTTTTAGGAACAAGGATTAGGGCAATTAGAGGACATATAGGCATTAGGAGAAGGAGAGAGAACCCAAATAGAGGACCTAGGACCATTGAATCATGCTAATTGGTGAAGATCAATCATATGAAATGTTTGTCCCATTTTAATCAAGCAATCTTTAGAAATCAGTTTTACCAACCCCCCCCCCCCCCCTTTTTACTTTTCTGGTTAATCTAATTAATATCATGAGAATTGATTACATTTCATTTCCTTGTGGGATTCGACCCTTACTTACCACTCTACTCTTGTAGAGAAGTTTGAAGGGATTTATTTTGACCAGAGGATCTACTGACAACCTCTCTGTCAGTTGTTCGGCAAGAATTTGTCAATTATGGATGTAGGGAAACTATCTACTTCATTTGCATCCTTCATCAACTAGAAATCTCAAGATATAAGCCCGGAAAGGGCAAAGGATGCATGCTCAGAATCCCATCCAATAGAGGTTGGTTCACAGGATGTGTACGGAGGAATACAATCACCATTTTCATTCATTCCATTTCACATTGTTAAAACTAGCTGAGATTAAGATTGTACACTGAAATCTGATCTAAATATTTCATTAAATCTAGTACAAAATCTTATCATACACTAGTAAACTATATTACATTCTTATCATATAGTTTACCTACCAAATGACTTCCAAGATACAATCTGTAGAAAACACGTGTTTGATCTGCTATTATTCGTTGTCACTAAGGTTCATTAAGCCTTAGTTGCGCTTAACAAGGATTCAATTGCGCTTTGAATGCTTGGCTTGCGCTTAACCTATGACGAACTATTAGTAATGAATTTACGAAAGTCCTTGAGTGCGGAAGAGGTTAGACCGACAATAAAGCGCGCTTTAAGTTGTTAAAGCGCACCTATATTTGCGCACACAAGAATTTCCAAACGGTGAGAACCCTAAGTCACTAGCTGACTCGGGATAAAACTCACCACTACACTTGTATTGATTAAGAAAGGATTACAATCTCTCGCTTCAACACTTGAAGCTCATTCGTAAGCACTCTCTTTACAATACTCTGAGTTCAGCTCTGAAGAACAAGAAGGCACTCTCAACACTCTCTGATTACAAACGAAATATCTCTTAAGCTCTCTCTAGCTTCCTATATTCTCTACGTTTGCAATGTCTAGAGTGAATGTAATAGTACTCTATTTATACACAATCCTTAAGCTAAACCTATAACTCAATTGTGTAACAAACAAAGACTAAGCACAATGCCACCTCATCAATCCGTGTGCCTTGATCACTTCACCAGAATTAATCAACGGCTTGGAGTGAATTGGTTTTGTTCTTCATGTGCTGATCCACGTCACATAAGCAATCCGTGTGCTTCAAGCTCTAACAAACTCTTGCCACGCTGGCGATCCCTGGAGTGGCGTCCCAAAGAGTGTAAAGTTCTTCTCGCACCTTCCTGTGCACACAACTTGCACTCTCCCGCTTTACCAGCCTTCGTAGCGTGTAGATTTGTTCTTCTGCGCTCTGGCGCACCCTAAGCTTCAATGGAACCTCGTGGTCAACTTTCTTCAACTTCATTCAAGCGCGTCTCTAGGCCCTCGAAGCTCGATCACTCTTACTTCTTGGTCTTGAATGGATTTATTAAACACCGTTTGCGAAACTTACTTTCTCCGCTTGGTGTTAAGCGCGACTGTGACCAGTCAAGCGCATCTCTAAGTGACTTAAGCGCATCCTTACAAATATGTCAATGACTTGGAAGGCTTAAAAACACTAAGAGATTAAACATATTAGTTTGTTATCATCAAAACAAAGAGAAATAGATTAAGCTTTAACAAGACGATTAAAGCTCAACTAACAATTTCCCCCTTTTTGATGATGACAAACTGTAAACAGGTAAGCTCATGAATACTTTCTTAAGTGACTAAAATGAAGACAGTAATATCAATTTAATCAAGTATTCAGATTCGGAATTGGATCAAAGTATCTTACCAAAGTACTTAATCATACCAGTTTTCAATTCCCCCTTAATTCAAGCACGATCTCATACTTCCCCCTTAATCAAAGTGGAATGTACCTGTGTTTTTCCCCCTTTTGACATCATCGAAAAATTCAAAGCAAAGTCATACGGTAAGAAAAATAGTAGAGTGCGCTTGCTAGATAAGACGTCAGACAAAGCTCAATAGAGAACATTAAGCAACTGAAGTAAAGAAAAGTCACGTTAGTAAGGCTCTCAGAGATATAAAAATCAAATGCATACTTCATTATCATTAATCACAAACTGTCACAAGAAAGGCTGGAACCCTAACGAGCGAATTCATAAAAAACATAAACAAAGCAGAGAGAAAAGAGAGAATCAGCAAACGCGCTTAAAAGCGCAACCATCACAACCTCTTAAGAACTACCTCCCCGTTCAGTATCGAACCTCTCCTGAACTAGCTTCAACATAGAAGACATAATCTCCACCATCTCACCGAGACGCTTCTCAACCCGCTCCTGATGCGCTTCCATCGAAGCCACTATAACAGACAGATCAGCCGAGCTAGAGGAGACCCGAGTGCGAGGGCTCAGCTCAGAGCGCGAGCTAGAGTGGGGTTTCTCCTCAGTCTTGGGTAAAAGAATGGCGACGATGGCGTCTGTGGTAAGAAACGTAGAACAAGCATAGTCAGGGAGAGAAGTGTCATACAAACCGTCTACTCGAAGCATTTTGCAGATAAGGTGGGGAAAAGGCAGAGGACCGGAAGTAGCAGCGCGACACAGCACCAAGTGGCTCATCATAAGCTGAGCAGTGTTGACTACCTGATTGGAAATGACAATAATGCAACAGTCAGCGATAGTTACCTTATCATGATCATAATCGCGTGGCGTGATGTTGGTGATGATGAAGTGGTGGAGTAAGCGCTTGGCAGGGCGAAGCAGGTCAACTGTGAGCGCACCCTTCGGCACATTGGGGCCAAACACGGTCTTCTTAAGCGCAGTAGCACCAGCTAGCCAATTCTTCTTGTATAGCCGACCAAACCCACTGGACTGCTCTGTCAGCCCTATAGCCTTTGCCAGATCTTTAACCCTAAAGCACTCCTTAGCATTTCCTTTCCAAGTGAAGGTCACTAAGCTGTATTCAGGATTGGGCGGCGAGTACTCCAGAGTGGCATAGAATTGATAGACCATCGCGTTGTTGCAGCGCGCTGGTTCCGTCTCGAGTGTATCCCACCCTTGAAAGCTTAACCACGTGGCAAAACGAGCAACATGAAAGGAGTCTTGAAGGCCGGTGAGCAAGTCGGGAGTCACTATCTCCGGAAACAAAAAGGAGCGCTTCTGCACACCCTGAGGAATGAAAGGAAAGTCAGTCAAGCCTATTACCTTGGTGCGCTTTGATCTGGTTGAAGCGCCAACCGGTTTCGGCTCAGGGGGAGGAGACTCATGATCGGAACCATCGGAGGATTCAACATCCTCTGAAACAACTGGTGGAGGAGCAACTGCCTTGCGCTTTTTACCCTTTCTGCGAAGCGCATCACTCTGCCTATCCGGCTTCTAAGACTAGAGAGGAAGAGGAGACTGAGCGCTCGTTCTGGGAAGGAGCTGGAACTCTTCATCGGCGTCAGAGTCAGAGGGGATACTGGCCAAGAGCTCCTTAGGAGACTGGAGGGATTGCGCTGAAGGCCTGATTTTGGAGCCAGGGCGAGAGGGAGTATCTATACGGAGAACCCCTTTACCTTTAGCCGGTGTTGTGTGAGAGGTCTCGGTCTGAAGTCTGCCAAGCTCTTGAACTGGATCATATCCAGCGAGCTCTAGATCTGAAGCAAGCAAATCCAAATCTACAGGAGGATCATGTGAGAATTTGGGTTTTGAGGGGCTGTCTGAGTGAGGAGATGGGTCATCGGTGCCGGTTAGATCAATGGGAGGAGATGGTGATTTATGAGTTGGGGACGTGGTAGGTGGTTGTGGTTGAGAGGCCACTTTAGTGGAGGGGGATGTTACCTCATGAGATACTGGGTATGGTGTGAGGCAGGCTGTGTTGAGGATGAAGCTTGGACAATGGATTGGATTTTTGCAAGGGTTTCAGGGTCAAGGTCAGGAAGTGTGCTTAGAACTTTGTCCATGGTGGCGAGTGTAAGTAAAAATGGAGAAAGAGGGTAGGAGAAGAGAGTAAAGGTAGGAGATAAAAGACGGTAAGGTAGGATAGGAAGAAGAATACCTCATATATATATATATCTTTCAACAACTCTGGAGCCGCTTCAAGGACCAATCAAATAAAAGAGTCGTTGCACCATCAATGGTCCAATAAAATCGCCTGAAACTGCGCTAGGCCTGCGCATAGCCTCCAACGGCTATAAATACGACTGTTACACTGCAAAGTAGCCGTTACATCTCTCGAGCGGCACGCTAATTAGATCAAAAGGCATTTCTTCAAAGTTAAGCAAACCCAACTCGGAAGGAATTCCACCCTGATGCGCTGCAAAGCGCGATGCACTGTAATACTTAAATGCGCTGAACACTGAAGCGCATGCTGAATCACCTCTGAATGCTAAAACCGAAGAAGCATAACACTGATTGAGATGAGTAGATGTAAGAGTGTGATGTCCAGTTCAATTCTCAAACTACAATGTAAAGAAATTCATGAATAGGAAGATGCACATTTCATATAAGGGACATTAGAGCATTCAATCACTCAAGTTGATGTGGAAGTATGTGCATATACATGTAGCATGGTAATTTAGGCTTTATGTCACCAAATGAATACTTCTCTAATGTAGAGCTTAATAAAGGACGAGAGAAGCGTTACATCTAGTCAGGCTAGGGACACCTATGCAATGGATCATTTCTTAGGCATGTAATATGGGTAGAAGACGATCACCATTGTCACAGTTTTGGCAAAGAAGAGCATGCATGGACTAGGATTATATCAAATCGAGCCAAACAAGTCAGACAAGTTCAATACTAATTCATTTCAATGATCAACTAAAAGCATGAAAGACTCAAAGCTATCAAGCGCAAGCGACCATAGTTCGTACCTTGATACTAAGCTCGCTAGTTCTAGTCAAATAGAGGAATACTTACAGTTCCATTGCCTCGAAGCTAATGGAGTCGAATAAGGCCAAGCTGAACCCTGAGGTTTAAGAATACCTGACGATTAAGCGCCTTAGTGAAGATATCTGCCAATTGCGCTTCTGAAGATACGTGAATAAGCTTGATGCCCTTGCGCTTCAGATAATCACATGTAAAGTGTACATCGAGATATTAAGTCCTTGAATGATGTACTAGATATGTCTCGTGATCTTTCTTGCCTTTTGCCCCTGAAGAAGTCTTGCGCTCCTTCCTTATGTTGAAATGAGAGTAGCCGAAGTGGATCGCTCGTTACAAACAATCGCTAAACATGAATCTTCTACTATTCATTTCATTCTGCAAAGAAAAAGATCAGTTTCTATGTTCCCTATGAAGCGCAAGCTTCGTGGGAACATTGTCCATAGCTATTGACTCACTTGTTTTATGAACAGGCTCATAATAGCTAGGGTCATTAAGATCAAGCACAATATGAGGTCGCGCTTTACGAAGCGCACCTCTGTGCTTTGAAGCGCAATTGTTGTCAACAAGTGAACGTTGATAACATTGACGCTTGCCCTTGGATTTAGCCATTGGATTATAGGGCTGATTCTTAAGGACTTTCAAGTCCTTGCACTCACGTCTGTCATGTCCATTTCGACCACAAAAGGTACAGTAATGGTTACCTCTTACATAACCATACTTTCCCTTTCCCGGTCTAAATGGTTCTTTCTTTTGTAAGACGGGAGGCTGAGTTGGGGTATGCTCTTGTTTCTTATACAAATGATGCGCTTTTTCCTCATTAAACCACTGTTTGGTTTCTAAAGGTTGATCCTCAAGTACCTTTATTCTGCTCTTCAAATGAGAGTTTTCACTCTTGTAGGCAGTTAGGTCTTGTTCAAGTGATTTGATTTTAGCAGAGAACTCACTTGATTGAGGAGGACTGGAGTTAGAGGAAGATTCCTGGGGGTCATAGCCCAATCCAGGTCTAGCTTTCACAAAGCCTGTTTGAGGGACAGACTTTGCTTCTACTAGCTTAGTAAGAATGTCAAGCTTTGATATGATTTGATCGAGCTTTACATCCTTGGTTGAGTCAGAGATTCTTTCCAATCCGTTTTCATGACAACGCTCACAGGATTTTGTCAAGAGAGTGGGGTTTTCATGTAAGCGCTTGGAAATCTCAACTACTTCTTCCTTAGAACTATTAAGTTCATCCAGAAGTCCCCTAGCTTCATCAGCTAGTGACTTATGATCAACCATTAATTCTTTTAAAAGATTGATAAGGTTGCGCGTTAAGATCCATTACCTCAACCTCAGAGCTAGAGTCTGAGTCTGATCTACTACCAGCCATCAAGCAGACATTGGCTTGCGCTCCATCATCCGAATCTCCATCAGATTCACCCCAGAGTGAAACAAAAGCTTGTTTAGGAGGAGGCTGTTTTTCGGTGGAGCTTGCGCTTGGATTCACCTTTAGATGAGGACATGCTTTAGCAAGGTGTCCCTTCTCGTTGCAGTTGAAACACGTGAAATCCCTGATGTTGCGCTGCTTGGAGGTAGGATCGCGCTGCTTGAAACCACCCTGTTTCTTGAAGAATTTCTTCACAACCTTAGTCATCATAGCGACGTCTCTATCATCGTCGTCTTCTCCTTCTTCATCATTTTCAAGCTTTTTGAGTACGCGTGAAAGCTTGAGCGCCATTCCTCTTGTTTCTTGATTTGAGTGCTTTTCCTCGTTGTTCTTGATTTCCTGCACTTTGAATTTCCCTGCAAGAACAGAGATAGGCAATTCTCGAGTTTCCTTGGACTGAAGAAGAATTTGCTTGAGGGTTGTATACTTTGAGTTCACTCCATGAATGAACGCCATAGAATACTCCCAAGCTTTCTTCTCCATTCCAGCAGAAAGCATCTTGTCATACAGGATTTGACACCGAGAATGATAATCAGAGACGAGCTCATTTTCCCTCATTCGAATGGAGCAAAATTCGCGATTAAGCTCAAAGATACGGTTGTCCTTCATATCATCACTACCTAAGTGCATGTTTATAATGGCTTTCCACATGGCTTGGGCAGTGGGGAGGGACATTACCTTGTCTATATTTTTCCTTGAAAGAGCATTAAGAATGAGCTGTCGCGCTTTAGCATTCTTCTCCATAAGTTGGTACTCTTTTGCTTCCCATTTTGAGTCATCCGTTTCGGAGATCTTCTCATCACCCTTTTAAAAAATCTTCCAGCACTAGTAGTCCGTCTGCTGGATGTAATTCTTCGACATAGTGAGCGACCATTCGAGTTCGCCTTCAACAAGGACATGGGGCTTGGCGAGAGAAATACCGAGGTTGAAACTGGCCATTGTTCTAGAGTTGAGAATACTTTTGAACCTGTAAAAGGATTAGTGCAAATAGCTAACCTGTAGCTCTGATACCAATTGTAGAAAACACGTGTTTGATCAGCTATTGTTCGCTGTCACTAAGGTTCATTAAGCCTTAGTTGCGCTTAACAAGGATTCAATTGCGCTTTGAATGCTTGGCTTGCGCTTAACCTATGACGAACTATTAGTAATGAATTTACTAAAGTCCTTGAGTGCGGAAGAGGTTAGACAGACAATAAAGCGCGCTTTAAGTTGTTAAAGCGCACCTATATTTGCACACACAAGAATTTCCAAACGGTGAGAACCCTAAGTCACTAGCTGACTCGGGATAAAACTCACCACTACACTTGTATTGATTAAGAAAGGATTACAATCTCTCGCTTCAACACTTGAAGCTCACTCGTAAGCACTCTCTTTACAATACTCTGAGTTCAGCTCTGAAGAACAAGAAGGCACTCTCAACACTCTCTGATTACAAACGAAATATCTCTTAAGCTCTCTCTAGCTTCATATATTCTCTACACTTGCAATGTCTAGAGTGAATGTAATAGTACTCTATTTATACACAATCCTTAAGCTAAACCTATAACTGAATTGTGTAACAAACAAAGACTAAGCACAATGCCACCTCATCAATCCGTGTGCCTTGATCACTTCACCAGAATTAATCAACGGCTTGGAGTGAATTGGCTTTGTTCTTCATGTGTTGATCCACGCCACATAAGCAATCCGTGTGCTTCAAGCTCTAACAAACTCTTGCCACGCTGACGATCCCTGGAGTGGCGTCCCAAAGAGTGTAAAGTTCTTCTCGCACCTTCCTGTGCACACAACTTGCACTCTCCCGCTTTACCAGCCTTCGTAGCGTGTAGATTTGTTCTTCTGCGCTCTGGCGCACCCTAAGCTTCAGTGGAACCTCGTGGTCAACTTTCTTCAACTTCATTCAAGCGCGTCTCTACGCCCTCGAAGCTCGATCACTCTTACTTCTTGGTCTTGAATGGATTTATTAAACACCGTTTGCGAAACTTACTTTCTCCGCTTGGTGTTAAGCGCGACTGTGACCAGTCAAGCGCATCTCTAAGTGACTTAAGCGCATCCTTACAAATATGGCAATGACCTGGAAGGCTTAAAAACACTACGAGATTAAACATATTAGTTTGTTATCATCAAAACAAAGAGAAATAGATTAAGCTTTAACAAGACGATTAAAGCTCAACTAACACAATCACTTATCACAAATTATAACCCAAACAAAATGGGTAATTTCAACACTCATTCGCAGGGTACAATTGTTGTCTCTGTTGCAGTTTATCCAGTAGCATCACAAGTTGAGCTTGTGGTACTTGAAATCTGTTCGCCCTTGTTCATATTGGGCATCATTGAACATAACATTGAGGTTGAGATACAGCTCCATCATACCAATGTTCCTTAAGTATGTTGTTGTGTAGTTTCCAGGAGGAAAGAATGCTTCAAGCAATAAACTAACCTAGCAATATTCCTTAAGTATGTTGTTGTGTAGTTTACAGTAGGAAAGAATGCTTCAAGTATGTCACCCATTACTAATTGAGGTTGAGATACAACTCCATCATACCAATGTTGTCAGAAAATAACGAACTACTTGAGTTTATGAGAAATAATAAATTTGAAGTACACAATAAGAGGAAGTGCTGAATGAATTACCGAGGGAGGTAGAGTTCAGGATCTTCTTATCATATCTCCAAAGACTTTCTTTTGTCATAAAACCAAAACAAGATTGGTCTTCAATGTTAATGTTCTCTACAAAAGTAGCCATGATGTAGTTGTATGGATCTGTAGTGTACGTTTCATCAATCAACACATCCACCTTCTACCAAAAACTTATAAGAGAATTAGAGACTTCAACTTAGGTAAAAAAAACTTAACGAAGCTGTAATGTAGTAAATCTAAATACTTGTCCAGTTAACCTACACATAGTATAGCATATAGTTCATAAGTTCATCAGAAATTGATACGTTATTGATTAATAAAGTGTATTGATTAATATCTAAAGCAAGAGAATTAGAGTCTTCTACGAAGTGCCCAGATGAGAAAATAAAGTGTATTGATTAATATCTAAATCAAGAATCGGGTTAATAACATCAGAACATAAAAGATGCACTAGAAAGTTACCTTTGTTTTGTAGGTGTCTTTGGTGAAAGACCATATCCCCTGCAAAAACATTTACAGATCAAAGCATAGAAAAATGATTGAAATAGCAATGGATGTTAATGTAAGGTTGGAGTAAATATAATGAATTTAATTGCTACAAGAGAATACTCACATTGTAATAGAGCATCCAAGCAACTACACAGAGATGTTATCCATGGTGAAACCATCAAAGTCATCATCACCTTCAACAGATCCTATTCCTTCTGACTGTCAAAGTTGTAAAACCAAAAATAACGTTAAAAAATAGATGATTTTTTCTCACAAAATTATGTTATGCTAAAGCAACATACAACATGTTTGAGAATTATCTATATATACAATATTAAAGTGATTTTGCTTTGCTAGGGTTTGGCTGCCGTCCTAGGGTTTGGCAACTCGGCGGATTCCACTCCTTCGTCCCGGCGGCCACGCAGCGCGTCTGGTGGCTTGGCTCCCGGTTCTCCGGTGAGGGGTGTGTGCTAGATCGTCTCTCTTTTCGGCTTGGCCATCTGGCTTTTCAGGATTGCCCTAATGGAGCTCTGTCCTAACTTGGCAAAAACGCAACCAAACAGCCCTACTTTGGGAGAGCCAGTCGTGGGTACTGTCTCCGCAACTCAGGCTGGGGAGGTGCATTCTGCGGAGGCGGCTATGGCGGAGCATGTTCAGCCTGCGTTCCTTCCGTCATGCTTGCTAGAGGCATTGGACTTATGCGCTACTTAAATTTACGAGTTTGGGTTTGAAGAGGTTAAAGTGGAATTGGAGCTGCAAAGGTTTGTGTTGCTCAGCGGTATTATGGGTCCGGGAGCGACTTTGATGGAGATGGAGGCCTTCGTAAGTCGGCAAATGATTCGTCCATCCAGGTCCGTCGGAATGGAATTTGGAGCTTTTGTTTCTCTTGTCAAGAACATGTTGATGCGGTTTTACAGGTTGGGCAGTGGTTCTTTAAGGGCCGCTATCCATTTGCCCTAATGCCCTGGGAATCAGGTACGTCGATCTCATGGAATAGGTTTGCTACTGTTCCGGCATGGGTCCAATTACGAAACTTGAATCCGCTTTTCTACTAGAAGCATATGTTGACTATTTTGGGAAGAATGATTGGTACCCCGATTGCTATGGATGAACCGAAGGGGGATAGAACTCGAGCGGAGTGTGCTCGGCTCCTTATCCAAGTGTCTGCCAAGGACATACTAAAGGAGAAGCTTGTGCTGTGCGACCCAAATGGTAGAATGTACTACCAAAGAGTGTGGTTCGAGTGGGTTCCGTGGGTGTGTAGCAAGTGTCAGACATTTGGACACCCTATGAAAAGATGTAAAGCTACGGGTGGATCGATAGGCCCTAGTCTGGAAACTAATGATAATGTGCAGGGTACGGATGAAGCTGCTGCGACACCTCAAAAGGATACTGATGCTGGTATTGTTGAGCAGAACAGGGCAGTTGCTACATCTCGTGATGATACTATTATTGTTGAGTAGAACAGGGTTGTTGCTTCTCCTCGTGATGATTCTGTTATGCAGGATTTGAATTTAGTTATTACTGCAAATCAGATGGGTACTGCTGCGCTGAACAAGACTGTTTCCACCACTCAGGATGCTACTGTTTTATTACCGGCCTTAGCAAATCTGCCTCAGTCCTCTGTTGCGGGTACTTCAACTGGAGCGCTGACACAGATCTCTACTATAGGTCCGTCAAATGGAGCGTTTGGTGGTAATTCAGCACAGACCAACACCCCCTTGCAAAATCAGAAAAGAAAGCGCCGGCTAAAAAGGGTATGAACTCTATTCAGCCTAGTGGTAGAAATCTTCGTAGTAGCCCCCCTGAAGGGGCTCGGGGTGATGTCTGACATTACCCTCTCTGCCTGGAACTCTAGGGGGTGTAACCCTAACCCTAGAGAGAGGCAAATTACAGAGTTCTTGAGGAAGCAAGGAGCTTCTTTGGTGGGTTTATCGGAAACGAAATTAGATTTGGGTAAAGAGGTTGAATTCAGTAGATGTTTGATGTCGGGTTGGGCATTTGTTACTAATAGCACGCATATTGTGAAAGGCCGTATTTGGGTAACGTGGGATCAAGCTCTTGTTGAGGTCCAAGTTGTTTGTATTGACCGTCAATTTATTCAGTGTTTGGTGCGTAGTAGGGATGGAAGTGCCACCTTCTATGCTACGTTTGTTTATGCATGTAATGCTGCTACTATACATGCTCACATGTGGGAGAATATTAAAGCAGTTAGAGGTGCTACTATACTGTTGTGGGTTGTCTTAGGTGACTTCAACTTGGCCCTGACGTCGGATAAGATCTCATTTAACCGACAATTACATGTGATTTCTTGGAAGAAGTAGGGCTTTGGGACCACCCCTTTTCTGGGGCCTATTACTTGGAGTAATTTGGAGTAATCAGCAGGCAGGAAATAATAGAATTGCTTGAAAGCTTGATCGTATCTTGATTAATGGTACATGGGATGCCAGTTTCTCTACCTCTCAAGCATTCTTTTCTGATCCCCTTTTCTCAGATCACTCCCCGAGGATTTTGCGTGTGAACCCGTCAAACCGGATAAAGTGTATTTTGTTCAAGTATAGAAGTTATTGGGATGAGGAAGAGGATTTTGGCCAGCTGGTACATATGAATTGGAGCGCTCTAATGGTCGGTAATCCCTAGTTTATCCTAGAGACAAAATTGAAGCGTCTAAAAGCAGTACTGAAAGGTTGGCAGAAGGGCCGATTTCGCCAATTAGATGTAGAGGATTGTAGGGTTAATCTGGAGGCTGCAAACTCCTACCTACAATAGGACTTCATGAGTATTGAGCTCCAAAATGTTGTTTCTACTACAAATATTGAACTTGAGAGAAGGGTTAGTCAGTTTCATAGCTTTATTGCGCAGAAGACTAAGATAGACTGGGTCACTCTTGGTGAGGAAAATTCTGCTATTTTCTATATTGGTTTGAAGGGATTTCGGGGGCGTAATTCAGTGTTTAGTCTGATTGGCAGTGATGGTACGACAATTGATACACGTAGTGGTATTGTTACTGAGGTTATAGGGTTCTTTCATCATCTCTTTGGCACTTACGTTGACTCCCGAGATCTCGATTCTACCACCTAGAGGGCACGGTAGTCCATCACTCTACATATGTTGCGATGTGTGCTACTGGTTCGGAGGAGGAGATACGCACTGCAGTATTTGATATTGGCAATAAAATATCATCGGGGCCGGAAGGTTTTGGCAGTGCATTCTTTAAACATAATTGGTTGTGCGTAAATGAGGTTGTTGTTGTTGTTGTATGGGACTTTTTCAGACGTGGATGCCTTCTTTGTCAGTTTAATTCCACGTTTATCACTCTCATCATGAAAGTGGATAACCCTTTGTTGGAAAAAACACGTTACCAAAGTAGAAAACACGTGTTTTGATCAGCTATTGTTCTCTGTCACTAAGGTTCATTAAGCCTTAGTTGCGCTTAACAAGGATTCAATTGCGCTTTGAATGCTTGGCTTGCGCTTAACCTATGATGAACTATTAGTAATGAATTTACTAAAGTCCTTAAGTGCGGAAGAGGTTAGACAGACAATAAAGCGCGCTTTAAGTTGTTAAAGCGCACCTATATTTGCACACACAAGAATTTCCAAACGGTGAGAACCCTAAGTCACTACCTAACTCGGGATAAAACTCACCACTACACTTGTATTGATTAAGAAGTGATTACAATCTCTCGCTTCAACACAAGAAGCTCACTCGTAAGCACTCTCTCTACAATACTCTCAGTTCAGCTCTGAAGAACAAAGGCACTCTCAACACTCTCCGATTACAAACGAAAAATATCTCTTAAGCTCTCTCTAGCTTCCTATATTCACTACGTTTGCAATGCCTAGAGTGAATGAAATAGTACTCTATTTATACACAAGTCTTAAGCTAAACCTATAACTCAACCGTGTAACAAACAAAGACTAAACACAATGCCACCTCATCAATCCGTGTGCCTTGATCATTTCACCAGAATTAATCAACGGCTTGGAGTGAATTGGTTTTGTTCTTCACGTGTTGATCCACGCCACATAAGCAATCCGTGTGCTTCAAGCTCTAACAAACTCTTGCCATGCTGGCGATCCCTGGAGTGGCGTCCCAAAGAGTGTGAAGTTCTTCTCGCACCTTCCTGTGCACGCAACTTGCACTCTCCCGCTTTACCAGCCTTCGTAGCGTGCAGATTTGTTCTCCTGCGCTCAGGCGCACCCTAAGCTTCAGTGGAACCTCGTGGTCAACTTTCTTCAACTTTATTCAAGCGCGTCTCTACGCCCTCGAAGCTCGATCACTCTTACTTCTTGGTCTTGAATGGATTTATTAAACACCGTTTGCGAAACTTACTTTCTCCGCTTGGTGATAAGCGCGACTGTGACCAGTCAAGCGCATCTCTAAGTGACTTAAGCGCATCCTTACAAATATGGCAATGACCTGGAAGGCTTAAAAACACTAAGAGATTAAACATATTAGTTTGTTATCATCAAAACAAAGAGAAATAGATTAAGCTTTAACAAGATGATTAAAGCTCAACTAACAATTTCCCCCTTTTTGATGATGACAAACTGTAAACAGGTAAGCTCATGAATACTTTCTTAAGTGACTAAAATGAAGGCAATGATATCAATTTAATCAAGTATTCAGATTCGGAATTGGATCAAAGTAACTTACCAAGGTACTTAACCATACCAGTTTTCAATTCCCCCTGAATTCAAGCACGATCTCATACTTCCCCCTTAATCAAAGAGGAATTTACCTGTGTTTTTCCCCCTTTTGACATCATCGAAAAATTCAAAGCAAAGTCATACGGTAAGAAAGATAGTAGAGTGCGCTTGCTAGCTAAGACGTCAAACAAAGCTTGAGAGAGAAAAATGAGCAACTTAAGTAAGGAAAAGTCAGGTTAGTAAGGCTCTCAGAGATATAAAAATCGAAAGCATACTTAAGTATCATTTGAGTACAAACTGCCACAAGAGGAGCTGGAAACCTAACGAGCTAATTCACAAATCACATAAACAGAGTAGAGAGAAAAAAAAGAATCAGCAAATGCGCTTTAAAAACGCAACCATCACAACAACTCATGGGCTACCACCCTGTTCTTCGTTAAACTTCTCCTGAACTAGCTTAAGCATGGAAGACATAATTTCCACCATTTCTCAAAGACGCTTTTCTACCCGCTCCTGATGCGCTTCCATTGAAGCGACTATAACAGATAAATCGGTGGAGCTGGAGGAGACCCGAGCGCGAGGGCTCAGCTCGGAGCGCGAGCTAGAGTGGGGTTTCTCCTCAGTCTTGGGCAGCAATATAGCAAGTATAGCATCAGTGGTAAGAAATATAGAGCAGGCATAGTCTGGGAGAGAAGAATCATACAGGCCATCCGCTTGAAGCATTTTGCAGATCAAGTGGGGAAAAGGCAGAGGTCCAGAGGTTGCAGCGCGACATAACACCAAGTGGCTCATCATGAGCTGAGCTGTGTTGACTACCTGGTTAGAGATGACGGCAGCCATGATGCAACAGTCAGCAATTGTCACCTTATCACGGTCATAGTCGCGGGGCGTGATGTTGGTGATGATGAAGTGGTGAAGGAGGCGCTTGGAGGGACGGAGAAGATCAACTGTGAGCGCACCTTTGGGCACATTGGGGCCAAAAACTGTCTTCTTAAGCGCCGTCGCTCCAGCTGGCCAATTCTTCTTGTACAACCTACCAAAACCGCTTGACTGCTCCGTCATCCCTATTGCCTTAGCCTGATCCTTGACTCTGAAGCTTTCCTTTGCATTTCCCTTCCAGGTGAAGGTCACCGAGCTGTACTCCGGGTTGGGTGGTGGATACTCCAGGGCTGCATAAAACTGGTAGACCATAGCATTGTTACAGCGCGCTGGCTCCGTTTCCAGCGTATCCCACCCTTGAAAGCTAAGCCACGTAGCGAAGAGAGCAACATGAGACGAATCTTGGAGGCCGGTGAGGAGATCTGGTGTCACAATTTATGGAAACAGAAAGGAGCGTTTCTGCACACCTTGAGGAACGGAGGGAAAGTCAGAAAGGCTTGTTACCTTGGTGCGCTTGGAACGTGTAGAAGCTCCAACTGGTTTTGGTGCAGGGGGAGGAGACTCATGTTCCGAACCATCTGAGGACTCGTGCTCAGAAACGGGAGGAGGAGGAGCAACAGCCTTGCGCTTTTTACCTTTCCTTCGAAGCGCATCACTCAATCTATCTGGCTTCTGGGAAGGAAGAGGAAGGGGAGATTGAGCGCTTTGTCTGGGCAGAAGCTGAAAGTCTTCGTCTGCGTCCGAGTCAGAGGGAATAGCGGCCAATAACTCCTTGGGAGATGGATAAGAATGCGCTGGAGGCCTGATTTGAGAAGCAGGGTGAGAAGGAGTATCAAGACGTAATATACCTTTACCCTTTGCTGGCGTTGTATGGGAGGTCTCAGCCTGAATTCTTCCAAGCTCTTGAACTGGATCGTATCCAGCGAGCTCTAGGTCTTGGGCAAGTAATTCCATGTCCACCGGAGGGTCATGAGAAAAGTTCATTTTGAGGGGCCGCTTTTGTGGAGGGGGACGTAACTTCGTGAGAAACCGGAGTCTGGTGTGATGTGGGCTGATTAGAGGACGAGGCCTGGATTTTGGCATGAGTTTCGGGGTCAAGTTCTGAGAGTGTGCTCAACACTTTGGCCATGGTGACGAACGTGAGTAAAAATGGAGAAAGGAGAGTAGAAGACGAGAGTATAGGTAGAGGATTAAAGATGGTAAGGTAGGAGTGGAAGACAAATAGCTCATATATATAGCCCTTACAACAACTCTAGAGCCGCTTCAACAGACCAATCACAAAATAGAGTCGTTACCCATCCAACGGTCCAATGAAAAACGTCGAAAATGCGCTAGGCCTGCACATAGCCTCAACGGCTCGAAATGTGACCGTTGCTCTGCAAAAATAGCCGTTACATCACTCGAGCGGCGCGCTTTAATTGCGAGAAAAGCATTGCTTCATCGTTAAGCAAACCCAACCACGAAGGAATTCCACCCTGATGCGCTGCAAAGCGCAATACACTGTAAAGCTCATATGTGCTGATCACTGAAGCGCATGCCGAAACACCACTTGGAGCTAAAACCGAAGAACTATAACACAGATTGAGATGAGTAGATGTGAGAGTGTGATGTCCAGTTCAATTTTCAAACTACAATGTAAAGAAATTCATGAATAGGAAGATGCACATTTCATATAGGGGACATTAGAGCATTCAATCACTCAAGTTGATGTGGACGTATGTGCATATACATGTAGTATGGTAATTTAGGCTTTATGTCACCAAATGAATACTTCTCTAATGTAGAGATCAATAAAGGACGAGAGAAGCGTTACATCTAGTCAGGCTAGGGACACCTATGCAATGGATCATTTCTTAGGCATGTAATATCACGTTTTGGCAAATAAGAGCATGCATGGATTAGGATTATATCAAATCGAGCCAAACAAGTCAGACAAGATCAATACTAATTCATTTCAATGATCAATCAAAAGCATGAAGACTCAAAGCTATCAAGCGCAAGCGACCATAGTTTGTACCTTGATACTAAGCTCCCTAGTTCTAGTCAAATAGAGGAATACTTACAGTGCCATTGCCTCGAAGCTAATGGAGTCGAATAAGGCCAAGCTGAACCCCGAGGTGTAAGAATACCTGACGATTAAGTGCCTTAGTGAAGATATCTGCCAATTACCCTTCTGAAGATACATGAATAAGCTTGATGCCCTTGCGCTTCAGATAATCACGTGAAAAGTGTACATCAAGATATTAAGTCCTTGAATGATGTACTAGATATGTCTCGTGATCTTTTCTTGCCTTTTGCCCTGAAGAAGTCTTGTGCTTCTTCCTTATGTTGAAATGAGAGTAGCCGTAGTGGATCGCTCGTTACAAACAATCGCTAAACGTAAATCTTCTACTCTTCATTTCATTCTGCTAAGAAAAAGATCAATTTCTATGTTCCCTACGAAGCGCACGCTTCGTGGGAACATTGTCCATAGCTATTGACTCACTTGTTTTATGAACAGGATCATAATAGCTAGGGTCATTAAGATCAAGCACAATATGAGGTCGCGCTTTACGAAGCACACCTCTGTGCTTTGAAGCGCAACCGTTGTCAACATGTGAACGTTGATAACGTTGACGCTTGCCCTTGGATTTAGCCTTTGGCTTATAGGGCTTAGTTGGGGTATGCGCTTGTTTCTTATACAAATGATGCGCTTTTTCCCCATGAAACCACTATTTGATTTCTAAAGGTTGATCCTCGAGTACCTTTATTCTGCCCTTGAAATGAGAGTTTTCACTCTTGTAGGCAGTTAGGTCTTGTTCAAGTGATTTGATTTTAGAAGAGAAATCACTTGATAGAGGAGAGCTGGAGTTAGAGGAAGATTCCTGGGGGTCATAGCCCAATCCAGGTCTAGCTTTCACAAAGCCTGTTGGAGGAGCAGACTTTGCTTCTACTAGCTTAGTAAGAATGTCAAGCTTTGATATGATCTGATCGAGCTTTACATCCTTGGTTGAGTCAGAGTTTCTTTCCAACTCGTTTTCATGACAACGCTCACAGGATTTTGTCAAGAGAGTGGGGTTGTCATGTAAGCGCTTGGAAAGCTCAACTACTTCTTCCTTAGAACTATTAAGTTCATCCAGAAGTCCCCTAGCTTCATCAGCTACTGACTTATGATCAACCATTAATTCTTTTAAAAGATTGATAAGGTTGCGCTTGGGTAAGATTTCATAGTTAAGATCCGTTACCTCAACGTCACAGCTAGAGTTTGAGTCGGATCTACTACCAGCCATCAAGCAGACATCAGCTTGCGCTCCATCATCCGAATCTCCATCAGATTCACCCCAGAGTGAAACAAAAGCTTGTTTAGGAGGGGGTTGTTTTTCGGTGGAGCTTGCGCTTGGATTCACCTTTAGATGAGGACATGCTTTAGCAAGGTGTCCCTTCTCGTTGCAGTTGAAACAGGTGAACTCCTTGAGGTCGGGCTGCTTGGAGGTAGGATCGCGCTGATTGAAACCACCCTGTTTCTTGAAGAATTTCTTCACAACCTTAGTCATCATAGCGACGTCCTTATCACCGTCGTCTTCTCCTTCTTAATCATTTTCAAGCTTTTTTAGTACTCGTGAAAGCTTGAGCGCCATTCCTCTTGTTTCTTGATTTGAGTGCTTTTCCTCGTTGTTCTTGATTTTCCTGCACTTTAAATTTACTTGCAAGAACAGAGATAGGCAATTCTCGAGTTTCCTTGGACTGAAGAAGAATTTGCTTGAGGGTTGTATACTTTGAGTTCACTCCATGAATGAACGCCATAGAATACTCCCAAGCTTTCTTCTCCATTCCAGCAGAAAGCATCTTGTCATACAGGATTTGACACCGAGAATGATAATCAGAGACGAGCTCATTTTCCCCCAATCGAATGGAGCAAAATTCGCGATTAAGCTCAAAGATACGGTTGTCCTTCATATCATCACTGCCAGAGTGCATGTTTATAATAGCTTTCCACATAGCTTGAGCAGTGGGAAGGGACATTACCTTGTCTATATCTTTCCTTGAAAGAGCATTAAGAATGAGCTGTCGCGCTTTAGCATTCTTCTCCATAAGTTGGTACTCTTTTGCTTCCCATTTTGAGTCATCCGTTTCGGAGATCTTCTCATCACCCTTTTCAATAATCTTCCAGCACTGATAGTCTGTTTGCTGGATGTAGTTCTTCGTCATAGTGAGCCACCATTCAAGTTCGCCTTCAACAAGGACATGGGGCTTGGCGAGAGAAATACCGAGGTGGAAGCTGGCCATTGTTCTAGACTTGAGACTCCTTTTGAACCTGTAAAAGGATTAGTGCAAATAGCTAACCTGGCTCTGATACCAATTGTTGAAAAAAACACGTTACCAAAGTAGAAAACACGTGTTTTGATCAGCTATTGTTCTCTGTCACTAAGGTTCATTAAGCCTTAGTTGCGCTTAACAAGGATTCAATTGCGCTTTGAATGCTTGGCTTGCGCTTAACCTATGATGAACTATTAGTAATGAATTTACTAAAGTCCTTAAGTGCGGAAGAGGTTAGACAGACAATAAAGCGCGCTTTAAGTTGTTAAAGCGCACCTATATTTGCACACACAAGAATTTCCAAACGGTGAGAACCCTAAGTCACTACCTGACTCGGGATAAAACTTACCACTACACTTGTATTGATTAAGAAGTGATTACAATCTCTCGCTTCAACACAAGAAGCTCACTCGTAAGCACTCTCTCTACAATACTCTCAGTTCAGCTCTGAAGAACAAAGGCACTCTCAACACTCTCTGATTACAAACGAAAAATATCTCTTAAGCTCTCTCTAGCTTCCTATATTCACTACGTTTGCAATGCCTAGAGTGAATGAAATAGTACTCTATTTATACACAAGTCTTAAGCTAAACCTATAACTCAACCGTGTAACAAACAAAGACTAAACACAATGCAACCTCATCAATCCGTATGCCTTGATCATTTCACCAGAATTAATCAACGGCTTGGAGTGAATTGGTTTTGTTCTTCACGTGTTGATCCACGCCACATAAGCAATCCGTGTGCTTCAAGCTCTAACAAACTCTTGCCACGCTGGCGATCCCTGGAGTGGCGTCCCAAAGTGTGTGAAGTTCTTCTCGCACCTTCCTGTGCACGCAACTTGCACTCTCCCGCTTTACCAGCCTTCGTAGCGTGCAGATTTGTTCTCCTGCGCTCAGGCGCACCCTAAGCTTCAGTGGAACCTCGTGGTCAACTTTCTTCAACTTTATTCAAGCGCGTCTCTACGCCCTCGAAGCTCGATCACTCTTACTTCTTGGTCTTGAATGGATTTATTAAACACCGTTTGCGAAACTTACTTTCTCCGCTTGGTGTTAAGCGCGACTGTGACCAGTCAAGCGCATCTCTAAGTGACTTAAGCGCATCCTTACAAATATGGCAATGACCTGGAAGGCTTAAAAACACTAAGAGATTAAACATATTAGTTTGTTATCACCAAAACAAAGAGAAATAGATTAAGCTTTAACAAGATGATTAAAGCTCAACTAACACCCTTTCTCTATTCGTGAGTTTAGGCCGATTGCCTGCTATGATACTACCCAGAAGGTGATCTCCAAAATTCTGGTGCAACGCATGCAACATATTTTAGCTACTATTGTCTCGCGGAACCAGGGGGCCTTTGTTCGGAATCGTCGAATTACTGCTAATATCATGGTTGCCCGTGATCTCGTTAAGGGTTATCATGGCCGTCTTACTTCCCTGAGATGCCTTATTCAGATTGATCTTCAAAAGGCGTATGACTGCGTTAGATGAAGTTTCTTGTGTAGTACGCTTATGTATTTCATATTTCCAAGGCAGATGGTGGATTGGATTATGGAGTGTGTGTCTACACCGTCGTATTATGTCATTCTCAATGGGGAAGTAGAAGGGTTTTTCCGGGGGCAGAGAGGTTTACGTCAAGGTGATCTCATTTCTCTTTTCTTATTTGTTCTGGTGATGGAGATGTTCACTCGTAGGATGGCACGAGCGAGTCAGAAGAAGGGGTTTCAGTTCCATCCACGATGTAAGCAAATGCGTATTAGTACGCTTGCATTTGCAGATGACCTCTTCATTTTTTGTAAGCCTACTAGGCGATCGTTATCCATTATACATGGATGACCTTGAGAGTTTTGCTGCTGAATCTGGGCTTGTTGCTAACTATGCTAAATCCAGCATTTTCTTTGGTGGTGTGTGCTCTGCGGAGAGGGAGAACTTGGCTGAGTTTATGGGGTTTACTCAAGGTACTTTTCCGACTAGGTACCTTGGTGTTCCACTACATTCACAGCGGCTTCGAAATGGAGATTTCTAGCAGCTTCTAAATCAAATCCAGTCAGCCATAATGAGTAGGCAAGCTCGCTCTTTGTCATACCCGGGCCGGATACAAGTCTTAAAACTGTCATTGAGAGCATTGTGGGATTCTAGATGCAGGTGATTCAATTTCCTAAATAAGTGATCAACCGTATTGAATCAATGTGCCGGTCTTATTTGTGGTCTGGCGAGTTGGATAAGAGGTGATCCCCTGTTAGCTGGAAGATTGTTTGTCGCAACAGGGAGGAGGGCGGTATGGGTTTCAAGGAATTGCTTTCTGGAATAAAACTCTCTTATTCTATTTCTGTCATGATCTTTTGGCTGGAAGAAATAGTATGTGGACTAGCTGGGCACGTCAGAACCTTGTCAGGGGGGATGGTATTTGGGTTGAGCTACCTATTGCTATGAGTTCTACTGCATGGCGTAGCATCCTGGATGCGAGGAACTTTATTTCAAGACGTTTTGGTGCTAATCGATCTCAACTCCAAACGATTAGCAATACGGCAGGAGGTATGAACTCAGCCAAGATCTATCAATGCGTTGCTCCGAGTGCAGAGAAACTTGATTGGTGCGGGGTCGTGTGGAACGGAATTCATCCTAGAAAGTGGATGTTCATCTGCTGGCTTTCTACGATTGATAGCCTGTCTGCCAAGGCTCGGTTGGTGCGTTGGGGCGGCGTGCAGGATGATCGGTGTGTCTTATGTAACACCGGGATAGAGTGTACTCGTCACCTTTGGTTTGATGCTCCATTACGAGGCAGATCTTGGATATAGTATTGCGTTGAAAGGGGGTACAGCGAAGAGAGCGTGATCTAAGTAATTGGTGGCAACGGTTTGGTCAATGCAGCAAGCGATCAAACAATGTGTACTTGAGCCGTTTACTTGCCCTTATGGGCGTTGTTTATTATAATTCGAGGTTACGTAATGATGTTATTTTTCAGGATAGAGTTGTTGACGTTGATGCATGTGCTAAAGAGATCATTAGTATGTGTAAGTTTAGAATGACTATTAAGCTTAAGACTAGTGGTAGACGGGGATTAGTCATGCTTAAACATTACATTATGAATTAGTTTGTAATCATTTGAAAAAATATCAATAATTTTTTTTACCTCCGGCGGAAGAAAAAAAACATGTTTAAGAACTGCACTCATCAAATCATCCAACCCATATTGATACGAATACAAATTGTTTCCAGGGCTTAATTCCTGAACATTTTCGGTCTTAAGTAACCTATTAAGAAAAAACCTAAGTAAGAAAAAGGGGAAAATTGAGAGAGAGAGTGGTATAACTGCAAGGAGGAGGGAGAATATGCCATTGCCAGCCTTTCCAACCAGAATCTTGCTCTTCTCCACCATCTGACCCCTTAGTCGACATTAAGAATTCAGGTAGCAAAATTGGGGGAAATTGTCTCAAGTGAGAGGAATTAGGGTTTGTAGTTTGTCAAAAGGAAGAAAAGATTACTCACCTTGTTCTGAATTTGGATAGTCTTCTCCCTCACTAATGCAAGACGCCATGGCCAGAGGACGGCGATCACTCACTTGACCTGCAAATCGTTTTGTGACAATGGAACAACTGTTCACTATTAGGTTAGAGCCCCGTCCAAATTGTGGTACAGAAGAGGGATAAATGAAAATATGAAGTGGGAGAACTGAAATGGGAGGCGGGAAAGACGGATAAATTATAGAGCCCAGTTAGGTTAGAGCCTAATTTCCAGATTTTTTTAAAGCTTGATTGTAATTGTATTAAATATAAATTATATAATATTATATTCTAATATTACTATAAAAATTCTTAAAATTAAAAGATCCGTGTACATTAAATATATAACAGATAATGTTATTTTGAGTACAAAAGAGTCATTTATATTAAATAAAAGAGCCATTTTTATTAAATAAAAGATCCATTAAATAAAAGACCCATTTATTTTGAGTACAAAAGATCTATATATTAGTTTGAGTATAATTTGATTCAAGCATACATATCACAAACAACAAACGAAAAGATCCCTGAATTTGATAAACAATGTTACACGATTCATAAAACAACTTTAGACGATACATAATTGACATTGCATAATTTAAGATAAACAACATTCGACGATAGATAAAACAATAACTAGAACACAACACAACAACAAAAGACTAATATTCGCCATTTAATGGCCAAATGTGACGTTCAACCCATGAAAATGGGTGGAATTGGAGCTAGGAGTTCAACCGTGTTGGGTGCCATTGGACGATCCCTGAATATTTCAAATTCCGAGAAACAAGTTGTTGTCCATCATTCATCATCATTTATAGGATGGTGCGGACCAGGATGATCCCTTTCAAACCTTGTACATTCCGCAAACAGTTGTTTCAGCATGTGGAACCTAAACTTCAAGACCCCTGGGTCTCTTCCTAATCATGTTGCCTCGTTCCACTGTGCAGATATAACATCCCAATCAAGTTCCGGGCATCCCATATATGTCCGGATGTAGTACATAGTATAAACAAGCAGAGCATCATCACCATGATGATTGAAGTCATATGTTGCTTCACTTTCATGTTGCACAAGATGATTTGTTAATGTTCTAGTTTATAAAGGTTATTGTAAATCATCATATACAAAAATTTACCTCTGGTTGAGGAATGCCATAGACCCCATGCGCAATGGTTGACATTGTCCAAGTTGGAATTGGACGTCTGTTGCTGCCATCACGGTTTGTCGTAAAGTAACGGTTGAAAACTGTTCCATTATGATATCTAAAAGACACCCTATCAAAATTCATGACACTATAAAAATTTAAGGGGAGTGATGTTTTGGGTTGAGTTTGCTCTTCAATAAACCCGTGTATTTATAGTTGAGGTTGGAGGTAGTGAACGGTTGAGATACAATACACATCACATGCAATTTTGAATATATCTTTCATTATGAGAGGAGACATTGTCCGGGTCTTAAGCTGCAAAGCATGCAAAAAATCCTGCATTGTAAGGTCACATCTGTGACAACTACATTACTAGGGATGGCAATGGGGAGGGGATCCCCGCTTCCCCATGGGAAGTCCCCGTGATGGGGGTGGGATGGGGATTTTAAATGGGGATGGGGATGGGTATGGGTGAAACATAAAATCCCCGCATGGGGATGGGGATGGGGTGGGGAATGGTGTCCCCGCCCCGTCCCCTGCCCCGACCCCGGCTCCGTGGGGAATCCCCGACGGGAGTTGGTTAGTTCATAAGACTTCATATGTCGATTTGGTTTTTCATTTGTCTTAATTTATTTGATTGTCTTGTTTTGTCGGTTATTTAATTACTAATTGATTACAAATTAAAAACATTCGTTGTTTAATTTAGTTTTTTTTATATTTAGATACACATATAGCAAATAAAATTGAAATAAGATAACGGGGATGGGGATGGGGACCCGGCGGGGATGGGGATGGGGAAAAAATTACCCCCTGACGGGGATGGGGACGGGGATGGCGATTGAAATTATAAACGGGGATAGGGACGGGGATAGTAGTCCCCGCCCCGAACCCGCCCCGTTTCCATCCCTATACATTACACTAGGGTGCAAAGGCATTTTGGAATCCAAGAACTAATTGATGATAGTCTGCACATTATTGGCCCTTTAGACCTAATCCCGGATTAGACATTGTTGGCCCATTGTAACAAGTTGTAGGCAGCCCATTTCCCGCATTACATATTGTTGGCCCATTGACACAAATTCTGTGTAGCCCATTACAAGAGGATATTGCTATTTGTCGCAATTACCACGAAATAACATTACATTATTTCTACATATCACTACACAAAGACAACTAATGTTAAACATAGTCTAAATAATACATTGTTGAACTAATATAACATTAATTCTAAATAATGCGATTCTTCTTTCGATATCTCTCGCAGGACAACTTCGCATGTTCCCTGCAACGATTCAAAAAGAAAAGTCAAATCATGAGTTAGGATCTCTAAGACTCCTTATGTCTCTAATGGCTCTAACTTTATCCAAATATTTGATATCTTCTTTAGCCTTGAAACTAAACCTCATAAGACCTTCATTTTGCTCAGTTAACACATTTCTCTCTTTCCGCAATTCATCAATAACCTCTTGTGCTTGCAGACTGAATGGTGGATCGATCTATTCAGTATAATTATACCCTCCTTAATTATTTGGTATCTTCACATCATATGTTCCGAATTCTGGACACCCCCAAAACCTTCTACCATAGTTCCACCGGCCCTCGACGGTTTGTTGTACTAAAGGAAAATCACAATGACACACTTTATTGGTTGTGACTAATGAGGATGATGAAGAATCCATGTACCTTGGTGGGTATAAACCAGAGTTGTGGAATAGGGCTTGTGTGTGTATAAACCTTTTTCCTAACAACGATTCTTATATATGTAAAATGTTCTTGTGCAAGACAGTTGTATATGTGTTGTTTCCATCTTGCAATTTTTTCCATGCTACTTTGTATTTCAATAATATATTAACAAAAATCAAGTTTCATACTAAATAGGTAGAACACAAGACAACAACAACATACTAATATTCAGCATATAATTGCGAAATGTGATTCTTGAAACCTTCCATAATGCTCGCATTAAATCACATAAATTCAAATACATAATTAACAATATTATCAAACGGGCCCTTCTCAAACATATCACTCTAGTTCAAGATAGGAGGTCTTCCATCCATCCTTTCATTTAAATATCTCTCAAACCTATAACAAAAATGTGGATGCATGTCTCATCCATCGATGCATCTATCTTTATATGTAGTCCACTATCTAGGTGGAGGTGGAACTGGGGTAAAGTCATCAACTAAACAAACCTGTATAATAACCAAAACACAATTGCAATGTTTCACAAGTTAACGTATACATCTTATAATGTAAAAAACTAAATACAATAGCGATGTTTGAGAAATTATACTGGTACGAAATGATTTTGGTCACCAACAAGGGCAATACAAACCACTACAATAGGAGGCTCTGAACTTGGTAGAGTAAAGAATGGAAGGTATGTGCAAGGTCCAAACCAAGACAATGTAATAACGACAACTTTTTGTAGAGTTGCAAATACCAAACCCATAAAAGGGACATTCATCCGACAATTTCTCGGACACGGTGATGCGATAGTGTTTAGTTCTAGGAGGAATCCGTTGATATCTTTGGGTTGCTCAAGCACCAATTGCCAATAATTACGATGAATCTGAATGAACTTAGAAAGCTCAAATTGCACACTAGAATACATCCCCTTGGCACACCCAACCAATACAGAAAAGGCACGGTACCTACAATGACCATCTCCAGCGACGTCTTTTACCCATGAACTGTAAGTGAACATAAAGGTATCGATATTCTCTGAACCCCCATCAAATCCTAGGTAATAAACCGGTGGTGGATGTATTCTCAGCTCGGCGTTATTTATAGAAATGATACTACATTCTTCATCTTTGTCATATGATGGTAGTTGCGGTATCTACGCATTTGAACCCTTTGACGACTTCTTCGTTCTTGATTTAGACGTATTTCAGCCCTTGGGCTTTCTTTCACATTCATCCTCAAACTTCTTATTCTCCAACTTCACATCTACATGCTCTTCCCATGTCTTATTCCGTCTGGTGCCGGTTTTTTGCGCATTTAGCCTAGGTGTACCCTTCTTAGTCTCGGCAACCGGTGGCTCCTTAATACGAGACTCCACTGGGTTTGTGCACACTTTCCACTTCTTAGACATCATGAACAAAGCATCTGGATTAACTTTATCTGATCTGTAACTTTCCAAAAAGGAGTTGATCGCTAATTTCTCATTGTTCATAAGAACATTGTCATCACCCCGAATATCCTTCTCGTCTAATCCATTCCACTTGAGTTGCTTCCAAAATATATCAGTATCACTCAGTGGACATGGCATGTCATCTTCTACATAAATTCTTATCCTCCACGGGCTAGGTAATCCCATTGTCGTTCTCCACCAATTATCACAAGGGTTCTTTTTTGTCGAGATTTCTCGTTCCTTTGCAAGGATAGCTTGCATCTTTAGCATTGTCAAGCAACTCGTAGAAAATTTGTACTCCAAACGCTCAACGTCTTCAACAAGTCGGGAGGATTTTCCAGATCACCTGGAAGCATGAAAGTGCTCTTCGCCATTTCATCCTTTATTACAAGAATTTGATAAAAAAAAACATGTTGTCTATTGTCTGCACAATGGTGTCCAAACCTCCTACTGACGAACCCCAACACGTCCTTTAACATGGAGTGCTGTGACTCCACCCTTTTAAAAAACACGCAAAATATAATATAAACTAATGATTATTTCAAATATTTGATATTATGCTTACTGAAGTAGGAAATACTACCTGTTAGATGATCTCGTGGCCAAGTGAAGTATGTCATTAAACCATGAAGAAACTAGCTTCTCCTTATGAGGGTTAAGCCATGTGGTCTCCATATATCCTACCAACCCCGCTCCTTCTACACAATTCCACTTATCTCTAAAGTATTGTAGTCTTTCCTCGTACTCCTCCTTTGTGTGAGACCTCATAAACCAAATCACGCTACTAGAGAACTTATTCGCATCAATACCCATTAGCTTTTCATACGCCCGAAAATTGCGGTCAACATGTACCTGACAAAGCATGTGTTGCACATCTCAAAATACGTGTTGCACCCCCTTTATTGCACCGAGCTCTCGATCTCACACTATGCATAGAGGTCTTTGATTACCAAATAGCCATCTTAATCTCTTTAGGGCTCATTTGTAATGCTTCGTTGACTCCCTCTTCATGATGCCAAAGCTATACAATATGTGTGATTCGTAGATGTGAACCATAAAAACTATAGTACCGGTTTCCAGTACCTAAATGAACTTTTATATTAGTAAAACCAAGACAACATTATCCAACTATTAAATCAAATTTAATAATTAAAATTTACATTACTTATCAGTCTTGTAAGTAGAATCCATAATGACAACGTTAGGGAACATATTCAATAAATGTCTTGCATCTGGGTGTGAAATAAACAGGTCTGTTATGACCAAGTTTCCATCTGCATTGCACTCGCTTAATGTGTTGGTAAAATACCCCATCTCCTTCAAACAATTCAACGAATATTGGGTAATATTTAAATTACCCTTGGAATTAAGCCTCTCCATTGACTTAAAGCTATAAACCTGATCCTTCGTAACCCGTGTGCCGGGAAATTCCTTCAATAAGCCGATCACAGTATCTTTTGGCTTCACTCCACTATCTGTAGCTATTGATATTCAACTCCGATGCTCTTTTGTAAGACTCGCGGAAATGTATGGCCATCCAAAGACTCACCAATATCATTATTGTGGCGACTTACAACAACACTCAATCTCCATCCAGGGTTGGCTTCTAAATCTTCTGCCATGTATTTACCACGCAACAAAAAAGGACATCCTATCCTTTTTCCTCTAATGGGGCCCCTCTAGGTTTCAGATAACTCTCTTGCAACCTTCTTCTTTCCAGCTCTATAAAATCCTAATTGCTCGCAATGAAGTTCAATATTCTTTCCAACCCTTGAGGATTTTGTGGTTATGACCATACATAATCCATAAACTACCTTCCTCACCCACTCACTCAGCTCTTCGATAGTCGGCCAATCATATTAGTGGTAAGGTTATTGGTATAGTCACGTCTCAAACACTCCTCAACATTATTAATCTGATTCACATTAATCATATCATTTCTTTTTACTTTTTCCTTCTAACTAACTAATCTATCAAATTAAATACATTTGAATAATGTATATGTCATAATTTGTATGATAACCAATTTTTTCCGCTTCTTTACAGAATGACGAAAATAATATTAAGCACAACAATGCACTATTCAAAATTATTAACAAGTCAAAATAATAATCATGATAAATATTAACAACTGTGACTATATTGACAAAATCTATCATATCTATCATAGTCATATTATAGCACAAATTATAGGTAAACATTTTTTAGAGTTTTTAATTTGTGTTGACCATTAAATAAAACAATATAATAATAGTTTTAACAACAACAGACTTTAGGTGAGCATTTATTACATTTTTTGCTATTTATATCTTATTACTTAATGTGTTAATACAACCATTTCTACAATATGCATTTGTTGTGTACCTAATTTTAATATTTCTTCCTTACTTAAACTAACGAATCATGTATACAAATGTAGATTACCTTGTATTTAATTAAGGTTGACAATCTTACAATATATATAATTACAAAAGTTACCAATATGCATATCTATAATATCAAAACGTATTTATTCTATATCCATCAACATGATAGTATTAACAACAATAAAACCTAGTACAATATTAATGATAAATGATATCAAATTTACATACCACTAACGAACTATCCACTACCGACTCCGACTCACTCATGGGATCGTTGGAATGGCATGACCATGTAAAATCGTTTGATGAAAAAGACATTGTTTAATACTTTTTTCTGTGAGTTTCGTGGTGATAATGTTGTCTTTTATAGACAAAAATATAAACTTTCAGTGCTACACTCGCATTTGTTTTTGTAGAACATAGAATTAGGGTTTCACAACCTCAACTTCAATGTATGGTATGGGTGTTCGGGACCCACAAATCACAATTCCCATTATGAAGATATATGGCTACACGGTCTCAAAAAGTTTTGTTTTTTGTTTTTTTCCAAATAATTTTACAAAAATTTAAATATCATATTTTTTGTTTTTTAAACATTATTAACATAAATAATTATATACAAGCAAATTAAATTTTTATATTTTCAGTTCTTTTACAACCATACCTAATAAATATATATTTTCTTAAATAAATTTTCTTTAAGAGGTTAAATATAATTTTAATTAAAACTAAGTAATTATGTAATGGCTACATTTGAGAGGAAATTACAGATTTATATATTTATGTTGAGGTGTACTGTTCGTATAAGGGGAACATCCAACATTGTAGCTTGGAATTCTATCGAATTTAATGTGTTTTACTTTTGAACATAAATACTAGCTTCTGCAAAAGATATGAGGAAGTCAAAATTTACTTTTCCAACGCAACCGTCAATATATAGCACAGGGAAACAGTATAAATCAGGTGTTGGGTTTCGGGAAAGGTGAGAACCTTTCAGATTATATCTATTTTTAATTAAAATTCAGTTCCGCAAAATAAACGCAGAAGACTAAAAGAACCCCCCTGACATTGTGTGTCCCAATCAGATTACCTAGGAATCTTGGATAATGGGAAAGTTGAGTAGCTTTCAGTTTTTTCAAATTTTTAATTCTGCAAAACAAATGCAGAACACTTTATGAACCTCCTGGAATTAGGCTTTACAAAATCCGTACAATTGAATGATTTTTTTATAAAAAAAATCTACAAATCAAATGCGTTTTTTAGGGTGTAGGTGTGTAGTTGGTTGCTAGACTCCCAACCAACTTTAACGTTTGAAACCTTTTTTTGTAAACTTTATGCTTAAATCTCATTTATGTGAACATACACTAATAAAAAAAAAATTGGATTAATATTATTACATTAAAAACAATTTTTTATTAATATTATTATATTACAAACAGTTTTTTTTCATTACAATAAAATAAATTAACAGAAATATTTTTTTTTATTCCAAACCAGAAACCGGTTTCTATTTTTGCAAACTAACAAAATAAACAAATATCAAACAACCCGTAAACCAAGGCATAAACCGGGAATTTTTGTTTTATACCCAAAAACCGGGTAGACCGGGTTATGCTTGCTCTACAATTGTTTTGCATAAATTGATACCTGTGCTAGAGAATTTCTAGACGTGCATCCAAGAATCCCCTAGATAAATTGGAAATATAATGAAAAAGGTAGTGATTTCACGAAAAGAGAGGTCTTTGGAGTGAAAGACCTTTTTATGTCAAGTTCATAGACAGTATAAGTTTTCTTTCCAAAAGAGTAGCCAAGGAATACAAGGGATAAACTCTTGGTTTAAATTTATTTCTAGCTCTCTTTAGACTTGATACAAAATCAAGACACCCAAAAGACCTTAGGATAGAATAGTCAAGACTATGACCAAAAAAGGAATTTTGTTTTGAATAGAAAGAGAATTTTGGGGGCCATGTGGCACATGTATCAATATCTGCAAAACAATTGTAGAACATGCATAATCCGGTCTATCCGGTTTAAACCTAGTTTTTGGGTAAAAACAAAAAATCCCGGTTTATGCCTTGGTTTAAGGGGTTGTTTCATATTTGTTGATTTCTGTCGGTTTGCACAAATAGAAACCGGTTTCCGGTTTGGAATAAAAAAATAGAGAAAATTGCCCAAAGCCACCCCTTATATCTCAAATATTGCTCAAAGCCACCCCTTATATCAAAGTTTGCCACAAGTCACCCAAATTTCACATTTTTCTTGCCCAAAACCACCCCCCACCCTCTACTCCGTTTAAATTTTAACAGAATCTTGTTGTTTGACTGTTATATCCCTAGGAATTCCATTAATTGTCCACCTCACCACAACAACTCTTGCCACATCAGCCACATCAACAAAGCCCAACCCCCTTCCATTCCGTTAATTGTCGAATATGGGCAATTCGACATATCCAACCCAATCCTTCCCCTCTTCTTCGAATTTGGTCTTATAGAAAGGTGAGGCACATCAAGATTAAATCCTCGGCGATTTCAATGGGGTGGAAGATTACATCCTTGGCGATTTCAATGGATTGAGCATTTTCTAGGGTTCGTCAGCGAAAAAATTGGGGATTTGAGTTGTTGTTGGCTAAATTACAAATGGGTAGGTAGATTGAGTGTGAATTGAGTGATTGAGCGTTAGGACTGCATTGTAGAGAGTGATTGAGTGTTAGTAGGACTGCATTGTAGCAAAATCAGGGAAGGAGAAGGCAGACACGAGAGGAAGAAGAAGACGACTTCTACTGTTGAAGCAAAGGTATGTTTTTTGGCTTTTTTTATATGATTTGTTGTTCTGATTTCGTTGGCATGTGAGGTAGCTTGCATTTACTGTGGTAGTTGATGAGCAAGTTGGTCAATAAAAAACCAAGGGGGGCTTAAATGTTGTTGTAAAAAATTTGTTTTTATTTGCTAGAAAGATGTGAAGGAATCTTATGTCTTGTTGGTGTCATAAAGTGTCATTGTTAATCATTTTGTTGTATTGTAGTGAGTTTTATTTTTGTGGACATTACTGTGCAGATGTCTATGGACATTAGGTTCCTTTATGGGGATACTTTCTACTTGAGGAAAGAGAAAGATCATCCAATTCAGTATAGAAAGGGGAAAGTGTATGTTAGGGAGAAGGTTGATCCTGATTTGCTGTCAAAATGGAGCTTGAAGACTTCTTTACAGAGGGGACTGGGAAGCCAAAAATGCATGATATGTGGTTTAGTAGATCTGAGAACTTGCAAACAAGCTTACAAGAAATCAAATGTGACAAAGACATTTTGTAGTTGTGTGAAACACGTGCAACAACATTCGATATATATGTTGTTTAGGGCAGTTTTGACAATCCACATACACTTGTAGACTTTGCCAATGGTAGGATAACTAGGCCTGGTGTTTGCTTTGGTAGCCCAACTAGAAGGGGCAATTCAACTAGCCCAAGCAAAATGTCATCCCCTCAGGTATTGACCCTTACAGAAAACCCTTTGTACCAAAATCAAGTCAAAAAAAGGTTGTTGCCTCCACCTCCAAACCTCAGACCAAGAGAGCTCAAAAGAAAGCACATGTTGCAGAGGATGGAAGTTCATCTAAGGATGGTGATGTGATAGGATCTGAGAGTAGCTTTGATGATTCAAGTTATGAACCCATAGAGAATGTGTTTTGAGGATAATTCTGAGGATGATGGGCTCTTTGATGTGCATGTAGATCCAGAGGCTAAGGATGCTCTTATATGTTTTGAAGAGGAAGATCATGGAGAAGAGGATGTGTTTGATGTGAGGGTTGAGTATGATGATTATAGAAGCCTCAGTGGTTCAGATGATGAGAAGAGGTTCAGGTACCCAGAATTTAATCCCTTGGTTGATTTTCAGAAGAAGATTGCTTTTAAACCTGGCATGATATTTGGATCCAATGTCATATTCAGGAAGGCTTTGAGACAATATGCATTGGAAAATGGCTTTGATTACTACTATTTTCACAATGATGGGAAGAAGATATTTGCCTACTATCTGAACAAGTGTGATTGTGGGTTGAAACACGGCAGGAAACAGTGCAATTGCAAGCAAAATATGTGTCTTTTAAGGCAACTGCCAGGAAGATGGGAAATGATGGGAGCTTTCAGCTCAAGACTTGGGAGCCTGAGCATGTGTGTGGTTGGCAAAAAAGGAACACAAAGGTCTCATCACAGTGGTTAGCTGAAAAGTATCTTGAACATTACAGAGATGACCCTCAATGGAGAATCAAGAGTTTTGTAGGGATTGCGAAGAGATATTATCTCATTGAAATCAGCTACAACCAAGCATGGAGAGCTAGGGTCAGGGCACTTCTCATGACACAAGGCTATGCACCAGAACAGTATGCAAAGGTATGGGATTATGCAACAACCATATTGAAGTGGAATCAGGGAAGCTCATGTTATGTGGAGCCAAAATCAATGATGTTAGGTAGCCCAGAACAACCATTGAGATTTCAAAGGTTTTATGTATGCTATCAAGCATGCAAGAGAGGGTTTATCAATGGTTGTAGGCCAATAATAGGTCTAGATGGGTATCATTTGAAGGGTGTGTATACTGGCTAGGTATTGACAGCTGTTGGAAAGGATGGAAATGAGAATATATTTCCTTTGGCTTATGTTGTTGTGGAGAGTGAGACAAAGGACACATGGTGCTGGTATTTGGAGTTATTGCTACAAGACATTGGAACTGAGGTTGTGACTTTCATGTTAGATAGGCAGAAGGGGTTGATAGAAGCCATGAATATTGTTGCACCAAGGGCTGACACAAGGGTGTGTGTTAGACACATGCACAATAACTTCAAGACTCAATGGCCTAGCAAGACTTTCAAGGATGTTGTTTGGGCTGCAACTAAAACTTCTACAGCTGCTCAGTTTGAGGTGACAATGCAAGTGATTAAAGACATGGATGAGAAAGCACACAGATATCTTATGAGTCAACACCCATTCACTTGGTCACTCCATGCTTTCAAGTATTACACCAAGTCAGACATGCTCTTGAATAATGCATGTGAATCCTTCAACTGTTATATACTAGAAGCAAGAGAAATGCCAATTCTCTCAATGTGTGAGTGGATCAGAAGAAAATTGATGAACATGTTCATCAAGAAGAGGAGAAAGATGATATCTCAACAAGGTTTGCTCACA